>NW_024582428.1:2292229-2314878 GCF_018398535.1 Haplochromis burtoni
ACAAACAAACAAACAAACAAACAAACAAACAAACAAACAAACAAACAAACAAACAAACAAACAAACAAACAAACAAACAAACAAACAAACTTACTTTCTGTCTAGCAAGATAAAAAACAAAAACACAAGAAGAAATTTACTGAACAATGGGGGAAAGTGCTTTCAAATGACATACATTATTAACACATTCCCTTGACAAATTAAATAACTGAAAATAAAATGTTTATTTCTAATACTTAGTTGAAAACCCTTTGCTGGCAATGACAGCCTGAAGTCTTGAAATCATGGACATCGCCAGATGTTGGTTCCCTCTGTTTTAATGCTCTGGCAGGCCTTTACTGCAGCAACTTGCTGCTTGTTGCTGTTTGTTTGTGGCCCTTTCTGTCCAAAATTTAATCTGCAACAAGTGAAATGCATGCTCGACTGTGTTAAGATCAGCTGACTGACTTGGATCTTCAAAAATATTCCACTTCTTTGCTTGAATAAACTCCTAGCTTGTCTCTTAACACCCCAGAATTCATTTGGCTGCTTCTGTCCTGTGTCACATCATCAATAAACACTAGAGTCCCAGTGCAGCTGGCAGCCATGCACCCCAATGCCATCACACTGCCTCCGCTGTGTTTTACAGATGATGTGGTATGCTTTGGATCATGAGCTGTTCCACGCCTTCTCCATAATTTTTTCTTGTCATCATTCTCACCACTCTATTCTGATCTTGGCTTCATCTGTCCGAAGAATGTTTTTCCATAACTGTGCTGGCTTTTTAGATGATTTTTAGCAATGTACAATCTGGCCTTTCTGGGGGAGATGAGTGGCTTGCACCTTGCAGTGAACCCTCTGTATTTACTTTCACACAGTCCTCTTGGATATCAAAAGGTCAATCTCCCGAAGAGTATTGTACACCTGGTTGGCTGTTGTGAAGGAGTTTCTCTTCACCATGGGAATGATTCTGTGATCATTCACCAATGTTCTACTATTGTAGCAATTTCTGAGATGGGTTTTTTTTCTGTTTTCGCAGCTTAAGGATGGCTTGTTTCACCTCCATGGAGAGCTCCTTTGAAAACAAGGCCAAGTAGCTCTCCAGTGTCTACTGTCTGGTCACAGCAAAATCTTCTAAATACAAGAACTACACCTCAAATCAACTGCCCACACCTCCCAATGAAATTGAGTCAATTGTCCAATTACATTTGGCCCCTTTAAAAAAAAAAAAAAAAAAAAAGGGTGGCACATGTTGAGGAGCTGAAACTCCTAAACCCTACATCCAATCTGAATGTGGATACCCTCAAATGAAAGCTGTGAGTCTACACATTATGTCCATGCCCATTATATAACTTTACTTAGAATATGCTTCAGTAAACAAGTAAAAAAAATGTGGCATTTTAATCATAAACATGGAGCAATAAAGCAGCAGCAAAGAGCAGCTATGAGAATCATCTCTAAGAAATCCCCAATAAACACTTTTTTAGTAGAAAAAAGAAAAGAAAGAGTAAATATTGAACTGCTTACTTCACCATATGGACAGAACTATGCTCACTTCTGTTGTAAACCTTATACATCAAGTCAGTTGGCCTGAAATATTTTACATAAATTACTCTTATCGAGCAAACGCCCTTTCCTGCCAGCAAATATATGTTGACAAAAACGTCATCACATAGCCGGATATCTGGAAAACTGCTCCCATCAGCCAGGAGATTATAGAAGGATGTGAGATAAGATACATGACATTAGATTAGTGCTTCTGCTTTGAGAGAAAGTGCTGGGGAATCTGAGGAGTATAATTGTGGGAGGCAAAGATAAGGGTGGAGCCCTGATGTGACTCTCCTCGCACTCGACTGTACAAAACAGAGGTCTGTAGCATACGTGACACAAAGCTGGACACTAATTAAATTTATCACTCAAGTTTCAGCGACTCCCATTCCTGTGGATCGTTTCAAAGCTGATGAACAACTATTTTTTTTTCCTAAATATGGACCAAAATTACTTGGCTGAACCTTGTTGACTCTTTGCCAAAAATAAAATAGGTCTTTCTTGTTAATGAGACGTTCAGTCTCAATGGGACTAAAGGTTAAATAAATAAAGATAAAACCTCTCTAGTACAGGGCGGAACCTCTGCTTGAAAGAAAACGGTTAGTAGAAAGGTATACCTAATAAAGTGGTCATAAATAACACTGAAGCTTCAATATGTGGAGTCAAAACATCAGTGGGTGACTTCACGGTGCCTACATCCATCTTGTAACAGAAACAGGATGCTTTTATTTCCTCCCCCAAGCATGTTATTATTTAACCTTATTATCTGTGATATGTTCCATGAGCTGTTTCACATTCACCAAATTCATAATAAGATCTTAAAACTTACTATAATACTAACAATGTTCTCCATCACGCTCAGTGTACATTGCATATGTAACTTTGCAGTCACTAAAAATTGTGTCCATGATGGAATTTTCTTCTACACCCCACTTTAAAAAAACGCTGCAGGCTAGTTATAATAGTATTAAAGTATCCAGTTTTGTAATTTTATATACTTCCTCTGCATGCTCACAGTTGACTCACAGAACATGTTGTTCTTGCTGGCCTGAAAGTTGACTTGGATTGAAACCAACAACTAAGTTTTCTGTCCTTTCTGAGGGCAAAAGTCCATCAGTCGGGGCAACAGGAACTCTCTCACACTTGGAACAACAAAAACAAGCAGTTTCAATGGATGATTGGCACTGGCAGTAATGTGAAGAATTACTAACACGTTGAACAATAGATGAATTTTGGGGACTGATGGTGTTGAGTAAGGGTTATGGGAAACGGAAGCAATGGAACATACGTCCACGTTACTGTGACGGCTAGGAAGCATTAAGGACACAAACACGCAGAAAAACAGCGTGAAAGGCTTGTTGTGCTTTCAGGAACTTTCTTCCACATAATAAGTTTGGAACAGACACACCAGACAGTACAAAAAGGTGAAAGGTGGCATGTTAACAATGCACCGACTTCACTATTTGATTTCTGTTATTTAAACAGTTCAAGACTTAAAGAGGTGATAAAGCACATTGTTGATAAGTCAGGTTATCATATCTCCCATGCATCAACTCTGGAACATTTCCCTGCCTATAAAGGCATGACTGAAACAAAGCCAGAGACTTCATAGAGGACTGCTGGTTTACATTATTTGGGGCTGATAAAAATAAATTTTTTGTGATTTATGCTACATCCTTTGATGCTGCAGTCGCTTCTTATTTACCGCCAATGTTATTTCCAGTTGGGCACATACCAGGCGTTTCCGCCAAACAAACCTCTGCCAATAGGCTGATCGCGATTATGAGTCTTAGCTATCCGATTGTTCAGTGATGACGGACGAATCCTACTTCCGGGCTCTAAAGTAGTCTGCGTTTAATATGGCTTTTGTGTTGTTAACATGTTTAATGTTATGTATTTTCTTCTATTTAGATCTCAAAAAGCTCCTAAAACAGTCAGTGATCACTGTTGACCTCCCTCGGCTTTTATTACCGCTAATCATTTATTTAAGCTCAGTTTTTAAAACCTTAGGATGTAACTACAGCCCAGCCCATGCAGCAGTATATGAATGACTAACCTCGTATTGTGGATGGATTATCTCAGTTGTTCTCCTGGCTGAAGTTTGGTCCTTTTACAGCATCCTGCCATGCGATTACATTTGTTCTGACCACCGAGAACACTCACGTTAACTTTTATCGAGTGGAAAAAAAGTTAGCTTGTTTATATTATGCTAACATAGCTGTGTTGCTAGCGGTCACGTAGCACATCATTATATACCAGCTAGCCCAACTTCAGTAACACTACAAACGTCACTGCTGTTTAGTTTTCCGTCTTCATTTATGTTGGAAGTGATAGCAGAGCTGTACGTTTTAATTTGTTTCCAAAACTCCGCAGTCAGGACATGCTATGTTGTATTTAGATAGAAGCTAGCAAGCTAACTTCCTGCTAACTTCTAACTCCGTTAAATGTCATAAATTCCGTTTTCATGGATGCCTGGATGCTAAACTCAATTGTTACACCTGGTAGAGCAGAACGCTGATTATTTTATTAAAGATGAAAGACTTTAGACAGTTTTTCAACTCTCAGTAATGCCACAGTGATCGTTTGATCGTTGGACCTGCAGCGGAGTTTAGGTCCAGACACTGCTAGTGACGTCAGACTGAACAACCGGATAGAAGACGACAACATTTAGGTGGGTGCTAAGTAACGTGATTGCATAAAACCAAAACATATAAAACAATCCAAAGTTTCAGCACTGCTGGACTTTCTCACTTTTAAGTGAGACTCAGTAGTTATGTTGGAGAATGAGAACTAAATCATTGACTTCACATGGTTTGCGTTGACTTTCACGGAAAAAAAAAAAAGAGTCTTCATCACCACAGAAAGCTGCTTTAGAGCCGAGCCACTCATATTTCTGTTAGAATAAAACTGTAACTTTCACTAACAAAGCAGGCTGTCAGAGGGAGGGGGACAATAGCTGCCTAGTACAAGATGCATACAGCGCATGCCACAGGCAGTTACGTTTTCCAGCAACGCAGAGCAGGTTTCAGCTTTTAACACATATTTTAGAAATCCCCATAAATTCCTAACAGAAAAGTTAGCCTGTATAGTGAAATTCTATCAACTTTCCTGCAGCTGAAGTAGTGTGCACTCGAAACCACCCAAACAGAACAGTTATCAGAATACTTTAATAATTCTTAAGGAAATTATGTTGGTTACAAGAAGAATAAAAGAATAAAAACGATAAGAATAAACCAAAATACCTATTAAGCTGGAAGACAATCAGAGTGAGTATATTTCAGGAGGTTTTGAGATTCAGGCTACGTCCACACTAGCCCGGATAGAATTGAAAACGGCATTTTCATCTGAAAACACTCCGCGTCCACACTAGCCTTTTCAGTCATTTTCACAGAGTTGCGTGCCTACATTGAAACGGCTGAAAACGCTTACGTTCCAGTACTGCGGATGCGTGAAGCGCAACAAGATTCGACCTGCCTCATTTCTGTCTGCTACTTATTTACTTTCCGGGTCTTTGAAACGTCGCGGGAAAATGTTGAGGAAAAGCACCGAGTTTTTTAAATGGACTAACAATGAGGTGGAGTTGTTGCTGCGGGTAACACAAAAGCATAAAGTTGCAACTGCGAGTGAGAGTTAAAAGATTTGAAGAAAAGTTATCTGGAGCATGTACAGACTGATATTAATCTTTAATAGGGCTTGAGAGCAAACAAAACAACAATGCCCTACACTATCTTAGTTTAATTGGTCACATGACTGCATCACATGACTAACATGCTCATCATTTTAGAAAGTCTCCATTTTGGCTGTCCACACTGCGACGCGAAAGCACCGTTTTCAAATGTATGCGTTTTTGAGAGTGTTTCCAAAACGCTGCGTTTTCCATGAGCCAAAACGCTGTCTCAGTGTGGACAGGAGGCCAAAACGGAGAGAAAACTAAATGCATTAGTGTGGACGTAGCCTGAGACAGGATTTCAAAGTGGAGAGAGAGAGAGAGCAAAGCTTTCCACTTCCAGGGGTTTGTTTTTGTGATACTATCCCCACTGAGCAAATGTGGCCCTTAGTGACATTTTAAGCCTTTTGGCAGTGATCTTTTGTGTGTGAGTGCATGTTTTTAAGTGTTTTTCAACTGGACATGACTAGTAAGGGTTAGATTTGATTGAGAATAAGACTATGACATTGCACACATAACTAGGCCCTTAGAAATACTCTGCTTTATCATGAGAGACACTCAGGAAGGCACCATAATTTGCTAAAATAAACATCAAGCTGTGTTAAAGGAGACTTCAAACTAGTGGCTGAGACCACAAACCCATTAGAAACATGTGGTCATAAGTTGCGTGAGCAGTAAGATCATTTTCTCACAGACTTCTGCACAATCACACATCTTTTTATAAATCAGCCAACAGATTCACCACTTGCTTCCTGTAAGGGGTTTATAAAAATAAACTTTTACTTTACTTACTTTAGGTTTAAAAATTTCTGCATCGTCTTCCCTCTTTTGATGCTCAGAGCATGTCCACATTTGATACATAGTCCATGTAGTTTACTCAGTGTGCCACTTCTGGCTCAGACCTACTCGGCTACTTACACTCATCTATGCTGTTTAAACAAACACACACACAGTCATACTCTTCCGTCTTACCTTTTCAGCTCAGTAATGAGCAGCACGGTACATGGGATTCCCAGAGTCATCAGTGACAGCGAGTTGACAACAGGTTTCACAAAGGCCAGCCCCGTGGTGATCCCTGATAAGATGCCGATGACCACTTTGAATCTCGACCTAGATGGATTAATGAACAAAACAGACAGATATTGCTGCAATACTCCATGAACATGATTGTAAGATACAGAGGGAGTGTTTGGATGACTCAGATGTGCTCCAGAAATTATTATGACCCACTTAAGGTGCACATAACAAACACGCTCAGCTCTAATCAAAAGGCTGGGCAAAACAAGTAGCAGCCTGAAGTGAGAGCAAGCAGCTGTGACAGCTTGGTGACAATGCAAGGAGAAGTAAAGACATGTGATGCAGCTTTTACTGGTGTCAGCTATCTTAGAAAGGACTATTATTAAACAGGAGTGTCACAGCAGCTGAGATATCATGTGACAACAGTGAGCTAAATGTACTAAATGCATATGCTACATATTTGACCATGTGGGAAAAAAAATGTTTGCCCTGCCTTGCACGGGACAAACCTACACTGTATCTGCTTTAGTGTTTATTCTTAATTATTGCCACTACCATCAGATGCCACCAGCTGTGAGTAATTCCAGTCAGAGCTAAACACTTTTAGCTGCTTGAATGATAATTAAGAGTTAAGAGCATGAAGGATAGGCCTCAGGCCTGATTACTGGTAGAGCTTCTGAATTAAGAAATCACTTAAACAGAACCTGTCTGACAAAATGAAGTACCGGTAGGATAAACGAGCTCAAAAGCGGCAGGACAATAATCTAAAACACTCCAGCAAGTTCACCTCTGAATGTCTTAAACAACCCCAAAATGAAGGTTTTGGAGTGGCCTAGACAAGGGCTGCACCTTAAATCTGATTGAGTTGCTTTGACATGACCTTAAACCATGCTCGAAAATCCTCCAGTGTGACTGAATTAAAACAATTCTGCAAAGACGAGAGGGCCAAAATTCCTCCAAAGTGATGTAAAAGACTGTAACTTTGTTTGATGATGGGAAACATTTTATTGTGCCAAATATTGCAGAAAAAGAAAACCCAATTAGGAAAGGAGTAAATAGTTTTTCACAGGACTACATATCTACACATGCACATAGTTTAAGCTCTTTTTTTACAATAATAATAATAATAATAATAATAATAATAATAAATAATAATAATAATAATAATAATAATAATAATAATAGTTGTTGTTATCAACATACCGATCCCTCCTGAATATCCTGGGTAAATACCTCTTTGGAAACCACATGGCTATGGCACACATGAGCACCCATAATATGGCTAGCTCGTCCAGCATTTGGCCAAGAAAGCTGAGGGTGGCATGAAAATAAGTCGATCCAATACCTTGGAGAAAGGAAGAGACACAGAAGGACAGTGATAGATGTTTAAGTTTTGTATTCAAAGGGCAGGATAAATGAGGCAGTCTGTGTTTTGTTACGTGCTCCCTCTCTCTTTTATAACATCAGAACATAACTGAGAATAGCAAACGTAGAGTTAAAATATTCCCCCTCTAAAACGACGAGTTCAAAACAATAACCGAAAAACGGAGCACAGTTGGAACGCCACAATCATCACACATCGAACAGGACCGGCTGTTATCTATGATGGGAACTTTGAAAGCCGTTTTCAAGCTGCTAAACATGTGGGTTTCAAGTTATTGTGCAAATGTTTGCCAAATGTTTTATGAGGAAAGGCAGTCATTGTGTAACAGTGAATGTAAAGGCCTCTTTTGTTGGCCTTTAATTTGCAAAGTTATTTAGAAATGAAGCCTTGAAATGCTGCAGAGACATGCAGCAGTCACTTTCCCCTCCTTGTTTATCACGGTAGAACAGACTTTTTATTATCAGGTGCAACATTTCAGCAGACTTCTTATCAAATGTTGCTCCCACTCAGTTGTTACTAATCGTGAAAACCTGTCATGGTTCTCAACCTAGGCATGAGAATGAGCCATTCAATAAAAGACTTAAATAAGCATTCATGTAAATGAATCAGCAGCTACTTCATAATCAGTCAAGCAAAGAAAAAAAATGGCTAACTGAGGAGTGTTAGTTGGATATAACAGATATTTGCATAAAGATGAAATGGTTAAAAAAAAGCAAAAATAGCTCTTTTTTTAAAGACTGGTCCTTTTTTCCATTAAAACTAAAAGTAGAATCCAGGTTCTTTGTGACTTGACAGGATATGAATATGTTGCCTTCAGCTCAGTGAGGGGTAGGGCTGTGCGATATGACCAAAATCTCATATCCCGATATAAGAATTCTATCGTCCGATAACGATATAAATCACAAAAATGTAACATTTTCTGTCAATTCTGTGAATCTCGGGCAGCTCGTCTTGCGGGAAGTGTTTCCAGCTGCGCGTCATGTAGCTGGAGTCGAGTTTTTTAACCGATGTATGAAACTATACATTTTTAGACACAAGTTGTGAAGGCCGCCGTTTTCTTTGTGAGTATTTATTACACGGCGTGCTGCGGGGAGAAGCCTGTTCTAATGTTTGAGTCTAAGGTCTATTTATTAGAACCTGGCGGCTCTTTTTTAATACTCATCTGTAAATAATCTGCTCTTTCACGTGATTCAGTTTATTTTGAAAAGTCTCAACAGGATCTTGAGCTTTATTGTGAAAGGTTTATGTGGAACATAAACAAGCGGACACACGATGGTGTTACCGTCGTTGTTGCTAACCACAACGCATAAAAACAGGCGCTTGTCCGTCAGTAGTGTGGTTATATAAAATATAAGAGAAAGAGAGAACTTTAAGAAATTAATATAGCCACTACAGTGACCATCAGAACAATGAAAAAATATTGCTGTAAACAGTTTATTTTGCAACACCACGAAACAAACGATAGCGTAAAATGAATCGAACAGCCCTAGTGAGGAGTGTAATTTCTTAATTCAAAGCCTTAATTTACACGTTCTTACTTTTGATCTGCTGACAGGTCAAAATATGGATGCAAAGTAGCCAAACTATATTTGCACACACTGCTGAGGCTAAGTTGAAATAAAAAGGAGCTGGATGTTGTTTTTGAACTAGAAACTATAGGCTTGCTTTTCTATTCGAGTCAAAGTTCATCATAACTGCTGAAACAGAGGAAACGGCATGAAACCATGTGACCCGTTGCTGGCACTGGCTTTGTTTTAAAAAGCCTCCAGAATCAAAGAAAAGAAAATGGATGCAGTCCAAGCTACACAGATAAGGATTTATGGTATGGCAACACGTATGGACCAAGAATGTTCAACTGTCTGAGAGGCTCCAACAAAGCCAGGAGACTGCGTTTATTTCCCTTTACATTGGACCACACATGGGCCACAGAGGAAAACACCCAGCTCGAGTTCTTTAAATCTGACAGTTATGCAAATCTTTTTCAACTACTTTTTTTTTCCCGGACACCCACCAAGGTCACCTCCTTGGAACAGAGGTGGGGTTGCTCTCGGGTTATCTTTGCTGACAGGGCAATCCGAGCGTTTGCAAAACGGCATCGATGGGGAAAGGCTCTCTATTGAACTGTGTAGATGAAGAAGCACCATTAAAGGCCTAAATATTGAATGGGACATAATGAATTCAAAATCAATCTAAAGATGGTGATAGAGGCCACAGCTGAGAAACTGTGCACCCCAACAGTGCCACTGCAGTACAAGTGTATACAGATCACTCCTTTGGTCTAAAACCTGGAAACTAGTTCAAATTAAATGTCCATCGTAACTGCCTAGAGACCAAGTCGACATACTTTAACCTTCTGGTTTGTACTAGTTAACAGTGCAAACCCCTCAGATACTTTGCTTACTCTCATAAAAAATAAAGGAAAAAAATAATATTTTTTTGCTGTGAATAAAGTCTTACAGGAATACACAATTCTTTTTGAAATTGGTTTGTGTAAGGACTATTTACTCAGTCCCTTTACTTACACATTCATTTGACCCGTTTTGACAGCAGTAAAAATACCTCAAATGGCCTTATTTACCTTCAAATTTGATAACTTTTGGCATCTGCACAATGATAGTAACGATGATCAACTCAGTTCAAATATATTTAGATGAATATGGCTGTTACGTTTTTGTGTCTTGGGTAAAACTTGACATGAGTGTGAGATATTAGATATTTTTTTCCATAAACAAATGTTGTAAAACCTAAACAAAAATTAATAAACAAAAATAACAAAACACTGTCTGCTCTCTAATACACAAAGTAAGGATTAGTCATACATTTATTAATGCCAAATACTATATGTATACTATGAAGAAGGCGAATATGAAGAGTATGTTAGGGTTAACAACTTAGCACTTAATCTAATGCAATCTGATGTAGCAGCCCAGCTATAAAGGCCTCCTTTATGAATCCTATAATGATCCTTTTCTTTTTACAGTCATAGCAGTGTTAGTGGCACTTATGTACTCAACTGAATTATGCTGATGTGCTTTTCTAGTGAGTCTCCTTATGTATGCAAAAAGTGCAGTGCACTACCTCTATCAACACACCCACATATAAAGCCAAAAAATGGCAACGATCAAACAAGGAGCCCTGCAACAGATGGTCAGGCCCCCACGCAGATCCTTGATCTCAACATCTCAGAGTTTGAGATTAAGGAAGAGACAGACTAAACAACAGAAAACTGGCAAATCTTCCCAAGATGCCTGACAACTGGTGATCTGTATGACATCCACTATTTTATTTATTTATTTGAAGCCTCCCTATCTGACGCTTGCTTTATGTACCACGTGTATAGATGAGAAATGAAAAATAAATAAATGAAAATGAAGGGTTAAGAGAGGTCAGCAGCCAACTTACCGACCACAACTAGCAGTATCCATATGAGGTAAATCCCACTGTTGAAATGTTTTGCATATTGGCGGAACAGGCACATTAGTATCGGCGGCAAAACAAAAAACAAAATGTTGCTGATCTGAAATGATAAACAACAGAAAAGTCTTTGTCACTGATCCCACAGCAAAGAGCCAGCAATGCCCGTCAAAAGTTGATCAGTGTGCGGGCCTCGGTGGCTGTTCAGAAACTGGCATGCAAAACCTGTAAACTGCTACTAACAATAAATATCATGATGCTGAAGCTGAAAAGCAGCCAGACTGCTCAGCTAAGCAGTCGTTAACCTGGGAAGTAAATGGTAAATGGCCTGTATTTGTATAGCGCAAAGAAGCCATTAAACTACAAAAGAAAGAAAGGAAAGGGGAGTAAAACAAGCAGTGCAACGGAGACAACAGCAAGAAGAGGAAATGCAGAAAGGCTTTGACTGTAAACAAAACTGTAATGTGCAAAATAGCGAGAAAAACAACAACAACAAGCCCCCTTCTCAGAACCGACCGTGTTGTAAAACTCAGCGATGCTGGGGTAAATAAGGTAATTGCCTTCACACCAGTCCACCTCGGAGCTACCAGCCTGCAACTGGTCCCAAAACATCACATTAACGTTACTCATGTCTGAACTAGTTCTGTCGGATGGACAGCGCCGAGCAGACAGCACATAAAACAACCGAGGAGGGGAAAGTCGCTATCCGTCGACTCGCTGGCTGCACGCTAGATCCTAACGTCCGAGTCGTGGCACGTATCGGCCACTCGAGCCTGTGACACACTGGGGAAATCGTTATGGAGCTGCATTTTGAGAACGTCCTTCTTCCACAAAGCCTCCTGCTCGTCGTGACGCTCTGCTTCGTCCACTGACAGCTGCTCAGTCCGCGACTCAAAGAGTGCTCAGGCTGCAAGAGAAGTCACTCCTGCCTGCTTCCTTCTTCGGTCAAACGTAGGTCAGGAAGGAAGAGTTTACTTATTTTTGTCACGGTAATTAAAAAAAAAAAAAAAAAAGAGTAGTGGGGGGGGGGAGAGATACTTAAAGTTTGTATGTTCAAGTCAGCAGTAGTCAAAGAATACTTTTTCCTTTCTTTCTTTCTTTCTTTCTTTTGTTTTTGCTGTCTCTAAAACAGAATTACAGTTAAGATCTCCAAATTTCGATTTTCTCCAGAATACTGAATAACAATAATACATTTCTACCCTTTTCCCTTCCATAAACAAATCGAGCTTTCCTTTTTTCCTATTTTTTAATTTTGCCTTATTTCTATCTGTTTTGTTTTTTATTAGCAACAAGCTTCCATACCAAACTGAACCAAATCCACAGCTTTATTGTTCTTTAAAAGTAGACCAAAGTAAGAAAAACAAAAACAAAATAAAAAATACAATAAAATAACTAGTGTTTTCACGATATGCTATAGTTTCTATATCTGTATGTTTTTTGTGTAAATTTTATGTAATGTGCCTGGAAATTAGACGTTTTGCTAAAATGTAATGTTTACATGTTGTATTTTCATCTACTAGTGTCCATTCATATGCGTTGTCCCTGTTAAATAAATAAAAATAACAGAATACTAACAAAAATGACATAAATATTACTTTATACATTTGGTGTGAAAGGTGGGTGATGTCTTTGTAAGACTTTAAAACTGATCTAAACACAGTTACAAATCCAAAATGTACACACATAATTTACTCAGTCAAGCTATCAAAAGCTATGACTGAGTAAATTAGCAGGCCCTGTCCAACCTCTGTGCAATATGTTTGACACTCCTGGTCTATTCTTTCTGCTAAGTTTTGTGTGGGACAGCCCTATTATTGTGCACACTCATTAATAAATAGCTGGAAAAGAAACGTGTAGTTGTAGCAGTAACCAGTGTGTTAAGTGGATGTGTTGTACAGGGAGATGGCCACAGGCAGGAAAGATTTCCTGTGTCGTTCAGTGGTGCTTTTTGGTAATCTCAGTCTCTCACTGAACGAGCTCCTGTGACTGACCAGCATGTCATGGAGTGGGTGGGAGGTGTTATCCAACATTGTCTTTATCTTGGACAGCATCCGCTTCTCCGACACCACCTTGAGGGAGTCCAGCTCCATCCCCACAACATTACTGGCCTTACGAATTAGTTTATTGAGTCTGTTGGCATCTGCGACCCTCAGCCTGCTCCCCCAGCATGCAACAGCATAGAGGATCGCACTGGCCACAACAGACTCATAGAAAATCCTGAGCATTTTCTGGCAGATGTTGAAGGACCTCAGTCGCCTCAAAAAATAGAGACGACTCTGGCCCTTCCTGTAAAGTGCTGTGGTGTTTTTAGCCCAGTCCAGTTTATTGTCAATGTGTACTCCAAGGTATTTATAGTCCTCCACAATGTCAACACTGACCCCCTGGATTGAGTGTTGACATTGTGGAGGACTATCTTGACTTGCCTTTAGATTGCACTTCTTTTTTTAAAAAAAAAACAAAAAAACACCTTTGCTGTATTAATTGATAATATCAAGTTTTCAGTAAAGGGTAATAAAGGCCTGTCATCGCACAATAAAAATGAGTAACTTTGTTCAGAAGCTGCATGAACAGCTAACATAGCTTAATGCCTATTTTTATCGGTATTTTTCTAAGGGTGTTGTACAAGTGAGCAGTTAATTATGGTAGCCTTTATCAAACTGGCTACGTGTTTTTCAAAGAGATACAGTCTGTTTATTTTGAAGCTGATTAGGCCAGTATTCAAAGAATGTATCTCTCACCAGACTGGGATGGGAATGATCTTAATATCTCAGCTCCTTATGCACTCTCTGGCACCCTCTGGCCGACGCATGCTCCGTGGCTCAATAAGAATCCCCAATGCAGATTGTTTTAAATCCACAACACCTCCACTGTAACTAGGATTAATACATATTCTATTCTTTGTCATTTATGTGTTTTTTTTAATTTATTTATTTATTTATTTATTTATTTATTTATATATATATATATATAATGAAATTAGGAAATGAACACAGTTACAAAATACTTTATAGTATAACATATCAATTCTTGTATAACATAAGTTAATAGTATGACATTTTAATAACCCTAAATTTTTCAGCGAACCAGTTATCGCGATAGCATTTCAGGTCTATGTGAGACCACGAGGCGGATATCCGGTCTCTTTTTCGTGGCGGACCGTCGGAGGGTCGGTTTGGCAAAATGAAGGTAACGTAATCCTTTAACTGTGTTTTTCGTCGTGTTGTTGCTTTCTGTCAAATATTACGATGTGGTGAAAGCTGACCATGTAAACTTTAATGCGGGCTGATTTAAAGCAGAAATGGTGGCTCGGCCGCTCAGGATGAGCTTTGATTATGAAAATGGGAGCTAGCTGACGAGTTTGTCGGAGAACGCTGTGGAAACATGGCCGCACTCTGAGCGAAATGTGGGTGCAGTTTAAGTCTCGTTTTACTCAAATGAAACGTAGTTATACCTTTGCGTCCTCTCCCCTGCGCTGTGATAATGTTACCAACTGAGCCGGCTGTGTCAAATAGTTAAAGCCGGAGTTTTCTGAGCTTTGAGCCGGCAGAGAAGCTAACAGGCCCCCGAGCCACCTTCTCACTACCCCCTGATTCAAACATTAGCTCACGTCAGACAGGCTCACGATGTCGGTAATCGCTGCTTCTAGTCAGCAATGTTTTTGTTTGTTTGTTTTTAGCGACATTAAAATAATTAAAAGCTTTAGCAGCTCAGTTCGCAACATTCAGATGCACCTTGACTCGCTGTTACCTGTGTGCACATCCAGTAACGTGGTAACTGCTCCTCTTTTTCAGCTGAACATCTCATTTCCCGCTACTGGCTGCCAGAAGCTGCTTGAAGTTGATGATGAGCGAAAGCTGCGTACCTTCTATGAGAAGCGAATGGCCACTGAGGTGTCTGCTGACCCTCTGGGAGATGAGTGGAAGGTGAGTTTTTGTGTGACGTTTGGTAAATACGTGGCGTGGCACACCAGCAGACCCTTTCTGACTGACCCGTAGTCGTTAAGGGGGGACGGCGTGTTGCCAGAGGAACAGTGGAGCTGCTTTCAGATGCAACCAGCCCATATAACCATGGCTGATTGAAACAGCTGTGCTCCCTCAATTTTTAATGAAGATAACTTGGATTATATGTGAGTGATTATGTGGAAAGAAAAGCAAGATATGACTCTGCCAAAAGTGTAGTTTGCTTGTGTAGTCAATGAGAATTTGACCTTAATCATCCTGGCAGATTTGCAATGAAATGAAATTCCTAGAAAGGATGTGAAGCAACATATCTATGCTTTTGCAGGGCTATGTAGTGCGCATCAGCGGAGGAAACGACAAGCAGGGTTTCCCCATGAAGCAAGGTGTGCTGACCACCGGCCGTGTGCGCCTGCTCCTCAGCAAGGGCCACTCCTGCTACCGTCCCCGCAGGACTGGTGAACGCAAGCGCAAGTCTGTGCGTGGCTGCATCGTTGATGCCAACCTCAGCGTTCTCAACTTGGTCATCGTCAAGAAAGGTAACATGCTTAGTGTGCGCGCATTATATGTCACATAATTTTGATTATCTCTTTGGAGTCACGTGTAAATGATGCATGATGGCACGCCAGCAGACCCTTTTGGATTTTCCTGTATTCATTAAGGGGGGACAGTGTGTGTTGCCAGAGTAACTGTGAAGCTGCTCACCAGATGCGACCAGTCCTAGTAACAGTGGATGGTTGAACTGCAATGCTCTCCCATTGTTTTAACTGCTGCCGTAATAATATGGTAAAAATGAAACTTGTATTTTTAAAGCTTGGAAAGAAAGAGACTTGACTTAAAGAGGTTTCTTAAAATGCAGAACTACAAGCGTCTTGGATGAGGTGAAGCATAAAGAACTCCTGTCACTTCCTTTCCAAGCTTATTAGACTACCATGACCTTGATGACTGAGAACATATACAGATTAGGGCTGCCACGATTTGTCGACTAGTCACGATTACGTCGACTATCAAAATCGTCGACGACTGATTTAATAGTCGACGTGTCGTTTGAAGCTTTGTAAGATCGCAAAAGACGCAGGAATAATAGCAGGATTTAAGAGTGTAATAACGGACTGAAACAGAAGATGGCAGCACTGCATGTACAAGGATGCCAGCTGCCGTTAAACCCCGAAGAAGAAGAAGCAGCTGTGTCCCAGAATTCATAGCGCGGCCCAGCTTAGTTTCCAACAATGGCGGTAGCTAGATAGTTTTAATATTACTCTTATTATTCTTTCTGGGTAACAAAATAAACGTTTAACATATTTTCAGGCGAGAATGTAGCTGTGTAAACCTCAAATATCGGCTCAGTTTATCAGGACACCACATATTTTCAAAAGCGCTCCGACGTTTTCGGAGACGTCTGTTACCCACTAGCTCGATAGCTAGCCGGGGGCTAGGTCACTAGCGCCGTGAGAACACCGGACTCCCGGCAAATTGTTTTCAAACCCACCGCCGTCTTTCGCGACTCAGGTTAAATATATACGAGTCACTTAGATAAATTAAAAATGTTGTTGTTTGGCTTTTTTTTTTTTAGTATTTTATTTGTTCCTGAGTAAATCGGTTTGGCTGAGATTAAAGTTATAGTTTTTACACAGCTGAATAAACGTCAAGCAGACAACTGATTATCAGAAGTGTGAGATGCTGGAGAATTTACTCCGGTGTCCTGTTATATTTTAGATAGCAAGGAGTTTATTAAACTTTACCGAAACAATCTGCAAATTTCATTAAAATTGAATAAACTATCATCTTGTCTTTATTTTTAGTTAGCACAGACCTTAAACACTTAAAGCTGTAAGCTAATGATAGTTATATAAGAGCAGATGCTGCTGGTGCAATAAGCTGTAGTTTTACGTCCAGTGGATGCATGATCTGATTAGTCGACTAATCGCATAAATAATTGGTGACTAGTCGACTATCAAAATAATCGTTTGTGGCAGCCCTAATACAGATATAGTATTTTAAGCTTTATCTAGTTGAGTCTCTTTAACTGTCATAAGTTAACTTTTGGTTTGGTGTGATGCTCAGAAGACAAGACAAAACTAAACAAATGCATAAACTTCAAGCGATCATTTTAAAGTAATTCAATTTAAGTGGGTTGTTTTTTTTCACCAATGCTACATTAAGCTTCATTAAATTTGGCCAGGAGGGTTTTCCATAATCTGACTGACAAGGTTTGCTGTCTCTGTTCTTCTGTATTGGTGGACAAATCATTTGTCATTTATTTCGATAAAACCTCATATCTTCCTGTAACTGCTAAGACACCCAAATTCTGGTACATGGTAGGAAAATCTGACGTGTTTACTTTGAGCATTTTATGCCTCAACACTGCCCAAATTGTTGTGGCTTTTCTCTCGTTCTGTTAAAACTAAGCGTCACTGCTTTTCAAGTATTAGTTTGTTAAACTGTGAACTGGATAGTAAGTTCAGCCATTTGACACTCGTAGTATTTAGGACTGTTACAATCCTGTTCTGTTGGTGCTAGAAATACTTTTAAGAATTCTTCAGACTTGATTGACCATCCTCGTCTTTGTTACTCACAGGTGAGAAGGACATTCCCGGGCTGACCGACAGCACTGTCCCTCGCCGCCTTGGTCCCAAGAGGGCCAGCAAGATCCGCAAGCTCTTCAACTTGTCCAAGGAGGATGATGTTAGGCAGTATGTTGTGAGGAGACCCCTGACTAAAGAAGGTAAGACACTTTTTTTCATTTTGAGAAATGTCTCCGTCCATGTGGAAAGAAAATTATGATGTAAAGCGCCGTCAGAAGCATGCCAGAGCAGCAGGTGGCACTATAATGCTGACTGTGTATGTAAATATTGACCAGTCTAATGATAATGATAGTATGGAGCACATCTTGAATGTTAAAGGTTTTCCAGTAAATTGCAACGGCACGTCTATATTGGCGATTACTGTAGCATTCAGAATAAACTAAAAGTGGGCTTAAGGTCCCACATAAATGTCTTTTGACTAAAATTTATGGAGGTGGGGTTTAACTAGGGTGGTCAGTACAATGTCTTGTTTTCTTGTAGAGTTGGTTTAACTCTGGACAAACTCAACAGTTGTGCAGTAGGAGGTCCTTTTTAATTCCTTCCTTTTTTTGAAGTTTAAGAGCGGGAATAGTTATAAAAACAGATCTTTGATGCTCATCTGCCAGTGAGGGCATCTGTAGACTTTTTTAGGACTCCATTATGTAAACACAACCTTGGTGAGATGAAGAAGATAGACATGTTGTATGTAATAAGCGTGAGGCAGATTAAAACTGAGTTGTGGAAGTTTCTGTATGGATTCTGACCTGTGTGTGTGTGTGTGTGTGTGTGTGTGTGTGTGTGTGTGTGTGTGTGTAAAGAAGTAATAAACATTAATTTCCTTGTGTAAGCATTTGTTTGTTCTGGAGTTTGTGTGATGTCTGTGCTTGTAAGATTGTGTTTGTGGTAAAGCCATTTCAACTCATCACTAAAAAGAGAGTGCCGTTAAATATAGTCTTCTTGATGAGCACATGGTTATTCAAATTTAGGGTGAAAGAGCTGAGATCAGGAACAAGCTGAAAAATGAACTTTATCATAATAAACTTGATTCAGCAGAAGTGGAGACTGCAGGTAAGTCCCAGGTGTGCTGTTTGTGTGAATTGTGTTCTGCCTAGTAATGAATCATCAGCAAGGCTTTGATTAATGCAGGGTGCCAGCATGCAGACAGATCAAAGTTACTGTTTTTTGTACAGTTGGACAGTAAGGAATGTGCTTCCTTTGAGGTAGTACAGTACGAGTTACAGACATAGAAATTAGGTACATTAAGCTTCTTTCTCATTACCACACTTGACCTTGAACTGTGTCAGCACTGACTCTTTCAATCCTCTCGCTTTGGTAGGTAAGAAGCCCAGAACTAAGGCTCCCAAGATCCAGAGACTGGTGACTCCTCGTGTGCTGCAGCACAAGCGCCGCCGCATTGCACTGAAGAGACAGCGCACCCAGAAGAACAAGGAGGAGGCCTCAGAGTACGCAAAGCTGCTGGCCAAGAGGATGAAGGTATGCGTTAATCTAGGCCTTTATTATCCTTAACCAGCATCAAAGATCACACTACTCTGCTTTTGTCGTGTAGCTGAACACAAAATAATGTTCTAGTGGTTTAGATCAATGAATATAATGTGACAAATAATTTCTGGCAGGTGTGATATTTCCACTAGTGTTGGAGTGGCTGTATTTACATCAGCTACATTATGCCTTAACAACATATTGTAATAAATTTCCTTAAATACACTTTAAGTTATGATTGAATCTTTATTCACTTGAAATTTAAAGTATAGGATTGTGTTTTTTATTGTTATCATTTTGAGTTGCCTTACATGATATAGCTGTAATGGCATTCAGCAGATTACAGTTTGCCTCTGAAAAACATTCGAGCATGTGATGGTGAAATGTTAAAAAGACATAAAGTAGGACATGTGGAAATTGACACACATTTGTTCTTGTAAACAGGAGGCCAAGGAGAAGCGCCAGGAACAGATTGCCAAGAGGCGCCGTCTTTCCTCTCTGAGGGCATCCACATCCAAGTCAGAGTCCAGCCAGAAGTAAAATGGAATCAAATAAAGTCATGTTTTGCTGAAACGGTGTTGTGTAGTTGTCACTTATTTTCTCTTCCAGATATCCGTCTATGAAGTGACGCATTAGACTATTTTTGTCAGTCCCTTGCGTACCTACATGCATTCGGATGCAACAAGAAATTTAAGTTAGTGGTGGATAATCTGGCCTGAAGAGTTTTAACTCTTGAGTTAGACTATATGGAAGTCAAATGTATAAATACCTGTTTTGTTTTTTAGTCAAGGAGACTACACAGAAGTATTAACAAAAGTATATGAAAGTACGAAACTATTTAAATGGAACAATTTAGAAAAGTAGACGCTGGAGATCAAACACTGTGGTTATTTGTGTTGCTGTCCTCACTGGAGATCAAACAACTATCAAGGCCTTGATTTAGCAGGGTGACAACTATGGGGAGAAGAGTTTACCATGCTTAAAGTTTGATGAATGAACTGTGTGGAAATTAGAAATTGGTCAACACTGAGTCTACAGCCGTGCATGATACAGCCTCAGTTTAGTGGTTGCTATTATACTGTACTGCAATAGTATTATTTGGTGTGAGTGAATTGTCCATACCCCAAGCCAGTTGGTAGTAATGCACCATCATTGCTTGACAACTCCCAAAACAAAAAAGGAGGTAATCAATAAGAGGAAATTGCTCAAAACTTCAAGAGGAAGAGCTTGAGAAATTTAAGTCCTAGGATCTGGTGTGGAAACCCACTCCCTAACAACACGAGGCCTGACAAGACTAACAGTTCTGAATGTGGTGGCTTTGGGCCTTGGATTGCAGGACAGAAATGTCTTCTGCCTCTAGTCTGCTTTGGAGGTAAACCAAATCTTGTGTACCCTATTTTCAGTGTGAGTGATGTGGTTTTCTGCTAGTCACTATTAGAACTTAATACTTCATCGCACAGAGGCCATTTCGTGACCCACTTTAAGTTGAAGTAAAGCAGGTACCTAAGTGACCTGATTTGGGTCATTAGGTGTTTTAAAAAGTATTACTACCATTTGTCTTTTTCTGGTAGTAAATTTACTCCTGACCCCACTGGTCTTGAACATGCCCTCCCAGAGTTTGAGCATACTCTCCAAAAAGTGTTACCAAGGCCACTTTTGCGTCTCCAAAACTCACAGTGATGGAAATTTCAGGCTGTCTTCTTCCGCTCCATCAGAGATGACATAGTCCAGAGCATCCTGACAGAAATCAGAGGGAAATATCCTCAAGAAATTCTACTTAACAACATTGCAAACTTTGCACCAGTGCTGCTCAAGACAGTTTCCGATGTAGCAAAGAACCACATATATAAGACCTTCAAGTCTGCCAATGTCAGATGTTCTTCCAAATAAAGAGCCTTCATCATTGTTTGATCCTCGCAATGAAGAACCTACTTCTGAATGTCTGCAAATCTCTAATATTTTTCTCAGATATTCAAGATACTGAACATCTTGAAAAGTTACATAAGAAAAACTGTCTAATAATAAAAGAACAATTAGAACTAGATCACATCTGAATGAATATTGAAAGCTCATTCTGTAAATCAGGGGAAGAATTATGTATCTTAAATATCTAAACTTAAGAATCTCAAATGAATAAACTATTTTCAGAATATCTGCAGTGTGTGTGTCAGTGCTGAACCCTCATTGACTGTGGGTAAAGTTTACACTGATGCAGGCTCACTGTGGTGGAGGGCTTCATACCCTACCCCCACTAGAGACTGCCTGCAAACAGGGTAAAGGTGTGTAGGGGCTGGATTGAAATTAGGCTGTCTGCAACGCTGTCTTGTGTTTTAACGAGCTGGATCAAAATAAGTAATGTTACTGCTGGTAATGTTTTGTTTCATGCTGGGTAGAAAAAGTTTAACCTCTTCAATGATTAAACTGGGTCGTGTGCTAAATTGTCACTTACGACATGATGTAGACCAGGGGTGCCCAATCCCGGTCCTCGAGAGCTACTGTCCTGCAGCTTTTAGATGCATCCTTGTTCCCACACACCCGAATCAAATGAATGGCTTGTTATCAGGCCTTTGCCAAACACGATGGCATGCTGAAGAGGTAATCAAACCATTTGATTCAGCTGTGTTGGAGTAGGGATGCATCTAAAAGCTGCAGGATAGTAGCTCTCGAGGACTGGGATTGGGCAGCCCTGATGTAGACTTTATTAATCTCTCACTGGGGAAATTCCAGTTATGATTTTTTTTCTCTGTGCACATAAAGTTCAGTGGGACTGATAATACATACATACAGTCTGGATGAAGGACAGTAATGCTGAAGGAGCTGCTCCCAGCCTCTATGGCAGGGGTGGGCAATTCCAGGCCTCGAGGGTCGGTGTCCTGCAGGTTTTAGATCTCACCTTGGGTCAACACACCTGAATCACACGATTAGTTCGTTACCAGGCCTCTGGGGAACTTCAGGACGTGTTGAGGAGCTAATTTAGCCATTTAAATCAGCTGTGTTGGTTCAAGGACACATCTAAAACCTGCAGGATACCGGCCCTTGAGGCCTGGAGTTGCCCACCCCTGCTCTACAGTTTCATGCAGTGGGTGAGCGGTACTGTCCATAATGGACATGTGCTTGGCTAACATCCCCCTCTCACTAAACTCTTCTATGGGTGTAGGGGGAGAGGTGGCCTTCTTCACCTTCTATTAAAACTGCTTTTTGTCTCTCTCTGTGTTATACCACCTTTACAGTGGACACAAACAAAAGATTGCTCACGCCATCACTGTGACATGTAAGGTTCTCCACACCCCAAAGGACCTGAGCCTGGCACGACTCATCACAGGCTACTTCCTGCCTCTCCAGTCTCCATGGCGAGTAAAGAAGCGGCCATGTAGCCCTTCTCTTTTGACAGGAAAGCAGTATTATCAGACACGCAGACCAGATAAAAAGTAAATGTGTAGCAGAGAGGGACAGAAAAACAAAAACAAAAAACAATCAGCCAAATGCTGAGAGGTGTCAGTAAACAACAACAGTATCATCATTATTGTTGCTCACAATCACTTTTAGTGTGTAGTTTATTTTACATCTCTTTAATGAGTATAGGCATAGACAGATTTAATGTCTATGCCTGGCTTAGTACA
>NW_024582428.1:2315137-2367729 GCF_018398535.1 Haplochromis burtoni
AAAAAAAAGCTGGAATTGTCAGATATGGGCTAAATCGAGTGTGCCAGTCTATGGATGCATCCCTACTGAAACCCAAAGACTGCTACCAGACAGAACAGCAGCAGAAATAACAGACTACATGAGTATATAAGGACTATTGCATGCAGCCATAATAACAAACTTCAGCTTCCTTTTACTATTATTGTCTTTACTCAGCAAGAAAGTTGGAAAGATTAGAAATATATCCGACTGCCTCCCAAATTGGCAGTCAGCTGGTTTGTATGAACAGGGCTTTGGGAGAATGTCCTCCAGTTAATTATGGTCTCAGTCTGTGCCAATTAAGGTGCCTTAGTTTATAAGCACATTAAATGCCAAGAACAGATTCATTTATAAGCTTAGCAACTGGAGAAGCTGCCACTGAGTGATTGTTTGCAGAGCAGCTATCCAACTGAAAGGACAAGATCAAAGTCTATGAATCTTCAGATATTTATTTTAGACCAGTAAGATGACAAATTCAGCTCACATATATCAAAAAGTTACAGTAAATGACATCAATGACGCATGCATTACTTAATGTTACATTAGCTGTCAAATCCAGACCTCTTGGTAGCCCTCCCCTTCCTGGCTACACCCCTTTGAGGCATGGAGGTACGAAGATAACCTCTGCCTTGATTAGATTGCTTCTTCTGGGTTGGCAAGGAGTTTAAGTTGTACATCTGAATGACGAAGAAAAACCCAGCGAACGCCTGATTCTGCAGGTACTGAGGCAGCCGTTGGACACTCAGCCAGCTGGTCTGCAAGTTCTGAACCAGAGCTGAAGGCCCAGGTGAACTCCTCATTACCTCCTGAGTAAGAAACAAATTTCAACAAGTTCAATTAGATTTTATTTGTACAGAGCCACATCACAATAACAGTCGCCTCAAGGCACTTTATATTGTAAGGTAGAGGCCCTACAATAATAGAGAGAAAACCCTAACAATTAGACAACCCCCTACGAGCAAGCACTTTGGAGACATTGGGAAGTAAAAACTTACATGCAGAGTGGGAGGTACAGATACTTAGGTTAATGTTTTATATGCATTTTCTGTGCTAAACACATCAAGAACAGCTCACAGCACACCTGAACAGCTTGAATCTTGGACCCAGCTTCATGGTAAAGCCTTCTACACATTTTAGCAGTGAGTGAGCACAGTCGCTCAGGGTAATGGCCCCTGAGCATGACCACTTCAAAACCTTGCATCAAGCGAGCTTCTTCTAGAGATACAAAGAAAAGAAAGGCATCTAAATTGAACCAAATGGCAAAAATCACATAGAAAGCTAATAAATGAATTTTAGGTTACCTTCTTGTGTTGGGGGAAGCATTTGGTCCACCAGAGCCTCTGACAAGCTCAGAGCTGTGTCCAGTCCCACAGTTGTCACACCAACGACCGTCTTCAGAGGTGATCGGTTAATGCCATCATTCATCCTCCTCATCACCCAGTCAATGGTTTGATTGGCTGCAATGCTCATCCCAGCCTGAATCTCATTCATTTTGGTTTTGGCAGGGATAACAATCTGAGCAAAGAAAATTAAATCACAACATAAAATATTTTATTTATTATTCCAGACTTTATAGACCTGTTGTGAGTTATAAGGACTTAAACGAGGAAAGGAAACGTTACCTGTTCTGTGGATGACACAATTACAGAGAATGAAGCCTCCAGCCAGTCGAGACTCTTGCAGGCAACATCATTTGCATAGGAAACTGAAACATACCCATGAACAGTGTTGGTGTTTATCCAGAAAGCAACTTTGACCTGATGGTCAGTGAAAAATGTCATTTCAGTCTCATCTCTAATGTAATGCATTGTATCCTGATGCTGCAATCTGTCAGGTTAACTTGTTCAACTGCTTGTAAACATACCTAATCAATCAATCTTTATTGATTGATTTGTTTTACTGCCCAACATGGCAGCAAAACAAATTCAAGCATGTAGGGATGTCAGTACGATCTGCTGAAGTTCAAACCCAGCACAAGAGATGATTGAAATTACTTTGAACATGGCATGATGGTAGTGCCTGGCGGGCTGGTCTGAGTATTTCAGAAACTGCTGAACTACTGGGATTTCCCCCCACACAATAGTGAATAGAAAAAAGAAACAACTCTGGATGAAAATGCCTTGTTAATGCCACAGGAAGAGGACAGTAACACAAATAACTGCTTGTTACAATCAAAATATGCAAACGATCATCTGAAATACACTACCTTGGACCTTGAAGCAGCTGGGCCACAGCAGTACTTAATAAAGTGGCAGTGAGTGCTGGTTAAAATTTCTCCAACTCCAATCCCGACTTTAGACAGCTCGTTGTGCGAGAAAATCCGAATAAAACCGTTTTTTAAAATGTTCACAAAAACCCTTTGCATTGCAGAAGGATCTGGGTGTTTACACCATTTTCTGTACAGATTAAGGTAGTTGAAAGATGGAGAAAACCAGATGCTCTAATGTCATTTCCTACATCTTTATGGAAGAGTCCTAACAGTAGCTACTTACTCTGGGGCTCCAGTTTAACAATGACAGGTGACGCTCTGTAACAGGCTGCTCTGCCTACAGCTGTCACGCTGCTCTCCAGCACTTCACACGCAGACTTCAGGCCGGGATGCCTGGATTTTGTGCCCGTGTACAAGACCGATAGTCTGGCACAAGCCGAACGAACGACGGGCAGATTTGCCAGCCTGGCAGCTGCACTGGGTGCTTTCTGCAAAAGAGACAGAAGAGCGTTGGAAAGCCAAGTTGGTGTGAAAGCCATGGTGAAAGAAGTGTTTTCATTTCTTTCGCGTTTAAATGCCAAATGAGCATAAAAAAACATTTCGGTAAAAGTATAGGACTAAGGGACTTAGGGTGTTTGATTGTACTCACCTGGTTGGTGTTTACAGTCATCTTTTGTACACTTTGAGAAAACAAGAACAAAAACAATTTAAAATGTAAATCTTTTTCGGAAACTTCACATATTCAGTGTAAAGGCTAAAATGAAATAAAGCAACCAGGGCGAAAACCTCCGCTCAAATAGCGTGGGGGAGTCAATTAGTGGCCCACCTGTTCTTAATTCTCCTTGTAATCTCGCGTGATTTCATAGCAAGAATAAGGTCACAAATTAAACGTCTGCTCACGATAGCCATACTGGCGTAAGCTCCACAATTGTGAGAATCACCCGCAGGACTTTTAATTAATGTTGCTACAGAGAATACAGATAATAATAATACAGACGCTTTTTTTAATGCCGCTTTTTTTTCATTGATCTCCGACATTAAAGGTTGACTTTACAATACTTCACCTGTCCGGTGGAGGACCCGAACGCTGTGAGCAGGATTTGAACCTGCGCGGGGAAGCCCCATTGGATTTCGAGTCCAACGCCTTAACCACTCGGCCATCACAGCTATGTGTCAGCAAAAACGTCAACCAATTAAACAGGAAGAAGAAGAATATCACATGGGGCAGACAACAGGAGTCAGCAGTAGCCGCATGTTCATACCTAACTCTAAATATTAGCCAACAATCATATTATGGGATTCATTTATTGCTTTAATCACCTCAGGCCTGCTGTCAAAATAAGAGAGTGAAATAAAGGCCTAAATACTTACAATATAACGTAAATGTGAGAAGAATTAGGTATTTTTCTTTACTTGTGAGCTGCCACAGATTGCTTGTTTGATAATCGAGCTCTGGGAGGTTATTAGTTTTCCCAATGCGCCGCTGAATTAATGAGGGTAAACACCCAATTATGGATTAACGAGGCTTTCCGACGAATTTGTTTCGCAGATCTGTGCAATGTGTGCCTATATGCCGAAAAGCAGGCTGTAAAAAACTAAACGTTTAAACAAAGCAAATGTCGCGGCTGATTTACACCCACTGCCAGGGAAAAGCTTTATAACCGTAGCGCCTAATTATAGGGAAGGCAAGTTAATCACCGCGTGTGCTCTACGGGGACTGGTACTGTAAAGATGCTCGTATGCGCACTCAGGTCTGTGCGCGCATACCGATGAGTTGAGGACAAAAAGGCAGTTTCCGAGTGATGAAGAGTGATGTTTTGGCCCCCACAGAGGAGCACGCTCTGAGCCACGAGGTTCTGTCTGTAGCGCTGCTGCTGCTGTGGCTGCGGCAGACGCGTCTCCTGCACGCGACGTGCTCCGAAACCGTTTTTTTTTCAGTCCCCCCAACTCCTAGGGAGGGAGTGTGTTTTTTTTTTTTTTTTTTATTTTTTTTGGGGGGGGGGGGGGTATCACAGGGTTTGGGAATGGTAACTACGCTAACGCAAAAATAAATAAATAATAATAAAATAAAATACTGGGAGACACAGGAGAAGCACGTGGAGTGGGTGGTCCTCAGCACACAGCTTTCACGTGGCTTATAGAGGAGAGCTGAGCCGTCACAACAGTCAGTCCGGTGCTGCAGCAGCAGAGAGACAACATCAGCATCAGTATGGCTGTGGAGATGGAGCCCGCGGAGTAAGTGCGCTCTCTGTTTGCCTTTGTTTGTGTGCACAAAAAAGTGATCGGACTCTGCCACCTGTTTGACTTTAAGAGAAAATAATAAGGTTTATCTGCTGTCATGCGCTCCATCGCTTATTAGGTGACATATCTTTGCGTCGGTGTGTGGGATCGTTGCATATTCCCCTTTTAAAATAAGCCGCGTAAACGGAGCCTTTACAGTTTGTGTTCGAAACTGCGCTGTTTTTGCTGTCCTGTCTGCTGTGAAACCTCCTGTGTTATTGATACCCAGTTTAATGCGACCAGTATGGTTAATTTGACACGTGAGGCTGCTCAAATGGTTGTAGTCGTGCTGTGTGCGTGTGTGTGTGTGAGGGGGGTTCGGACTGTTTTGCAGCCAGGGGCTCCTTCCTCCACATGTGCCTGTTGATCTAAGACGATCTCCGCCCCCCTGGTAAAGGCGTGGGTGTGCTTTTTGTTGTTGTTGTTGTTGTTGGTGGTGGTGGTTAGTCATTCCTGTGGGGAGTGCAGGAATAGACAACTGCAGGAATGTCAAATTTTTGTGTTTTAATTTAGTACAAAAGCACTGGCTCGTAGAATCAGTGGGTGAGGTTCGTTTAATCTGCAGGTGCCACTGGTGCACGTGAAACCATAAAAATGAACGTCCAGCAGAGAGGAAGATAAAAGGGGCACCTTGACTGTCAATTGTATAAATTTAAATTTGTAATATACTGGCATATTTATAATTAGAGTTATTTGTAGTTAGTATATTTGTTTTGTAGCTTTGTTGTATATTGTATTAATTAATTTAGTTTACTTAGTTATTGTTCTTACTGTCTTGGAGCAACTGTGACCACATAGTTTCCTCTGGGATTGATCAAATATCCTGATTCTGATTGTGGATAGGACAGCTTTATGCCCAGCAGGTGGCTCTAAAGTGGAACAAAAGTCCACATGAGACAGGCCTTTTGTGCTGCGACCTTTTCCTTTTAAGGCTGTGCCCACGTGTGGCACCATCCCAAATCAGATATTGTTGAACATTTCCCCTTTGTCTCCGTAGTGTGATCCGTCTGATAATGCAGTACCTCAAAGAGAACAACCTCTACCGGACGCTGACCACATTACAGGAGGAAACCACCGTCTCCCTCAACACAGTGGAAAGCATCGAAAGCTTTATTGCAGATATAAACAAGGGTCACTGGGACTCTGTCCTGCTGGCTATTGAATCTCTCAAGTTGCCTGACAACATACTTATTGACCTTTATGAGCAGGTAAGTCTTTGGATGTTCAGCTAATGCTTTCCTTGGCTTCATTTGTTTATTTGTAATTGATCACGTTCTCTTCAACAGGTTGTTATGGAGCTCATTGAAATGAGGGAGGTGGGCGCAGCTCGCTCGCTCCTCAGGCAAACCGACCCGATGATCATGCTGAAGCAGACCCAGCCAGAAAGGTACGGCCACCTGGAGAACCTGCTAACCTGTTCCTACTTTGACCCTCGTGAGGTAAGAAAGCAAAGTGCTCGGACAGCTGCGTCAGAGAGCGCTTCATAGGTATAGCTAACATCCTTTCAATCCCACTGCAGGCGTACCCAAAAGGAAGCAGCAAGGAGAAGCGGCGCAGAGCCATAGCTGAGGCTCTGGTGAGGGAGGTCAGTGTGGTGCCCCCCTCCCGCCTCATAGGACTCCTGGAACAAGTTGGTGTAAGTGCACTGATCGATATCCTTCTGAAAAACCCGCTCTAATTACAGGGCAAGTAATACTTCTTAATCGATGGAGACAACACTGTGCGATAGTTTGTCAAAGATACCAAACAAATATCTCAGTTTTATGTATTTTTTTATACAACAGCACCACTTTAATTAGGGTTTCCTGAGGGCAACAAACACTTTTCTGCAGTCCTTCCAACTTTCTGAGTGTCTTACTTGGACACAGAATTTCATTTCACAATCCCAGTAAAACATAACAGTCACTGGGCTGTTTGCTTTCCAGGTGAAATAGATCTCACACACACTTTTGTGTCTTCTGATCAGGACCTTTAACAGAGTTCTTTCCGTGTGAAATACTGAAAAATGTATTAACGTTTTTATACCTCCAAATTCTGCACATTTAGTCAAAAAGTAATGTAAATTTGAAACCATTTTTTGAGAGATTTAAAGTTTAAAGGATGCAGGTAAGCTACAAAAACAACAACAAAAAAACAGTACACCAGTCATAAAACAAGAGCAAGACCCTCATTTGTATTTATATTTAACATTTTTTTCTTTTACATTTTCTTTAGCAATTTCATCCCTGACATGTTAACAAGCTCAGTTATATTCTTTAATTTGAGTGATTGACGTGGCAACATAGTGAGTTTCTCAAGACTGAGTTTCTACATTCTCAGAGACATACTGTACTGTACATCCTCCTGTGCAAGATGCTATTTTTGTTAGTGAGCTGTTACACAAGTGCTGCCAGCTACAGCAAAGTTCTGAATAGCCTCCATTCACTTTAAGTTATAACTTGTCTAATCCAGGAGGCTAATAACAGTCATGTTAAAAATAAGGGAAAAAACAAGAAAGAAACTGGACTTGGACAATATTTCAAAGTGGGAAACTTGTGTTCTTGCTGCCAGAAGTTGCATTACATTATTGTACACAGCATGAAAATAAAAAAAATAATCTGGTAGTTCTTAGTATTCTTGATTTTATTGAGATTTTCACTGTTTTATTTTTTCTGCTGACTCTTTTTCACCGTCTTGCAGTCTATGAAACTACAGCAGTATACAGATCACCTCTCCCCTGATATGACCATTGATACATCTGCCTGCAAAGAGAAATATGTGGAGAAAGAGACCTTTCCAAACCAGCTGTACCGCCACATCAAGGTCTGTAATGGCACTTGGAAAATTTTTTTTTTTTCTAGCAGAGCACTCAAGTGACCAAATTTATTTTAACAACTAAATGATCCATTGGTGTGATTTATCACACTGTTACATTTTATACAGGAGAACTTTTTTATGGCTCTTTTTGTGTTTATCATCCTTTATGTGCAGATACTCTAACATGTTATACTATAATTAGTGACAATTTTCAGTATTTTCTAGGCAAAATTCATGGAAGTTGATTAGGGCCACTGGAAAAAAAAAATACGTGAGGTCATGGCTTTTTTTAATTCTGGGGGGAGGGGGGAATCATAATTTGGACTTTTTTCTCAGAATTCTGAAACCCCCTCTGCACCCAAATTCTGACTTTTTTAAAATCAAAATACAGACTTTCTTCTGATAATTTCAAATTGTTCTCAAAAGCTGAATTCTTTTTTCAGAATACTGACTGATTTTGCCAGAAATGTGACTTTTTTCAGAATTCTAAAAGACACCAAAACTCATTACTCCTAATCATCCATTCCAAAGGAATTTTGGCATCACAGCTTCACCAGATCTTTATGCTTGGTTGGTTTAGAGGGGATGTACTACATGAAAGTGCACCTGCCTCTGCACGCAGCTGTTTATCCACACAAAGATCACCTCCAGCAATATATTATCTGGGCAACAAGCCTACAGACATTGTCCAAATATTCCTGAAACCTACTTGTCTATTTGGCTGTTGTTAAACAACGTGTACTAACTGAATTGGATCTTTCACTGCAAAACATTACAATATACTGATTAAAAATGGAGAATTCAAATAAAATTAACACCTATAATAAAAAAAAACAGCTTCACAACAAGTGGTTGGAGAAGTAGGCAGAAAAATGAATAACAGGACACATTTGTATGATTGTATGATTGAATATATCAAATTATTGTCCATCATTTGAAGGTTAAAGAAGAGGTTGTTATTTCCTTGGTTATTATCCCAATACATACACACAAAAACACTGCAAACTAATTACTTTGTGCACCTGAAGGCACTTCATCTAGTCTCTAGCTGTGCTCTCATCACTTCTATCCAGATGGAGCAGCCTGAGTTGCTCATCCATGCTTATTCTCTGCCCAAGGTCATTAAGTGAGAATAGTCAGCCCACACAACAGCAGGCTATTGAAAAACTTTACGTCTCCCTGGAGTCTCCTAATATTAATTAGTGCCTTATTTCCTTGTCTGAGTGTGAATCTCAGGCTGCAAATCAAACAGGAAAGCACGTGTGCTGCAAGCATTAATAAGCTTTTCTGTGTGTGCAGTTTGGGCGGCGGTCACACGTGGAATGTGCCCGTTTCTCACCCGATGGAAAATATTTAATTACGGGGTCAGTAGATGGCTTTATTGAGGTCTGGAACTTCAACAGTGGAAAAATTAGCAAGGTGAATATATTTCAAATCAGGAAACTAAAAATACTAAGATTTATTTTAAACACATCACCTCCTACATACTGTGTAATACCACATTTTCCTAATTTTGTGTTTTCATTGCTGAATGAATGAACCAGGATTTAAAATATCAGGCCCAAGACAGCTTCATGATGATGGATGATGCTGTGCTGTGCATGTGCTTCAGTCAGGATACAGATCTACTGGCTACTGGAGCTCAGAATGGCAAAATAAAGGTTGGATGGGTTCATATTTGTGTGTGTACTTTCCAGATAAAATAAACAATCAATAACTGTATCCATACGATTTATGAATATATTGCTGACGTAATCTATCTTTTGATTTTTCTTTTGAAATGTGTGTGTGTTGTTGGGGAAGGTGTGGAAGATCCAGAGCGGCTTGTGTATGCGTAGGTTTGAGCATGCTCACAACAAAGGCGTGGCCTGTCTGGGCTTTTCCAAAGACGGCAACCAGATCCTCAGTGCCTCCTTCGACCACACCATCAGGTGGGATTCGATGTTGTCATGGTTTCTGTGTAGTGAACACACTGCAGACTGCAGCTATTCCTCTATGTAGAGAATTTGTGTGTGTGTGTGTTTATATTTTATTACATTATTAACATAACTTACATGTAACATTGTTAAAATTATAAGTTTAAATTTGCAGGGTTAACACTGACTGTATTCACATAAGTAATATATTCACATTTAAAAATATATTTGTGGTTGATGTAAAGCCCTCCACACAAATAGCTTAAAATTGTACTAATTTAAAAATGAAATGAAAAAGAAAATCTGCTCTCATTAACAAAAAAACATTTAGAGACATATCAAAAGCAAAGAGGAAACCATTTAAATTTAGAGCCTTGTGGCAAGAGTTGCCTCGTCTACCGTGGGAGGCAAGCGAGAGATCTGACTGCCCTCAGACATGATTCACAAAAGTTTTGAAGGTGCACACATGGGCGTCGCTTCAGCAGGAGGAAAGCAGCGGTCTCTTTCTACATCCCACAGCTGATTAGCAAAAAACTGAAAAGTAGATTTGGCAGTTTAAATCCTTTAATGCTTTCTAAACTGTCTGCTAGAGCACATTTTGGAAATTGTGCCTACAGTGACTCTGCGTTTTTCCACTTTAGCTGCAAAATCTGTGTTTGGAAATCATACTTTTCCCCCCAAAAGCCATAAAAAACATGCTCAACTAAAAGTGCAAGATGCCAGTTGTTCACATACATTGTGCACCTGTAAATATGCAGTGCCTACAAAGCACAAAGATGTCTTCCTTTCGCTCCCACCCTCATGCACGCACTGAATCCCCATCACCGTTGTGGAGCTGAATGTTATTTCTGACTCCTGGGGGTGTGGGCTGAGCCTCTCCGCAATGTTGGAAGCACATGTGCTGTGTGGGTGTAGCCGAGGAACCATGTGCTCAGGCACAAAGCTGCAACGTGTTCCTCTGCTTGAAATTCCACTCGCGGGGTGGATTGTTTACAAATGATATATCGTCCTGCAGGACAGGAAGCGAATCAGTAGGCATTATGGGTTTTGTCACGGTTTAAGTAAATCTGCACCCAGCCACACAGAGGAGCTAAAAATAGCACATCAGCAGCTCAGTGGCACATTTCATCCGCTGTCGAGTAAAATCCCCTCTTTGAGTTGAAGAGGGGATTGTTAAAATGACTCAGCACTGCCCTTTTAATTCATTTCAGTGTCCTTTATCTCAATCAATTCCTCAACAATGTCATCTCCAGAGTCCATGAGCTGAAGTCAGGCAAGACGCTAAAGGAGTTAAATGGCCATTCATCATTCGTAAACGATGTGTTCTTCACTCAAGATGGATTTCACATCATCAGCGCCTCATCAGATGGCACTGTGAAGGTACAATTTGCATTAACAGCGTGGCGCCACATCAGAAGACTCTAGAAAGTCATTCAGATCTGTTCTGATTGGTGTCATTACACACGACAGCTGAGAAAGTGCTGAGCTACTCTAAAATCTGAGATTTTTCTCCTGTATTGTTCAGATTTGGAACACAAAATCCTGTGAGTGCATCCACACTTTTAAATGTCTGTCGAGGACACTGGATGTCCCCGTCAACAACGTGATCCCTCTCCCCCAGAATCCAGAGCACTTTGTGGTTTGTAACCACTCCAACGCTGTGGTCGTCATGAGCATGCATGGCCAGGTGAGAGCAACTTGCTCTTCTCATAGAACCTCATTTAAATCTAAAGAACGAGACTTTGCTATGCTATTATTAATGCAATTACAGCTGCATTACACAGTGTTATTATTACTGTTTCATCTACTAATTAATTTTCAATTAGTCATCAGAAAATTGTAAAAAAAAAATTGTATGACTAAAGGTGATGACTTATCAATAGTTGTTTGACTTACAGTACAAAAATGCTGCTCCTCTGTGGAGATGTCATAAACCTACATTTTCTCTAATGGCCAGTGTGGGGTGACTTATTCGGTCTCAGTAAACACTTTCCTAATCCGTTTATGATCTTCGTTAGCAGTTTTAAGTTTGCTTCAAATACATCTCATTTTGTAATTTGTGGTACTTTTAGCTGTAAAATATACTATAAAACAGCAGATGATGGCTTACACACTCAATTGAAGACTTCAGAAAAGTAGTTTGCAAAAAGTGAATAACATCGCTAGTGGACAAATCCACTAGTCTATGACAGGAAATGCAAGAAAAACTCTCTAGTCTTTGTCAAAATGTAACAAAACCTGCATATTAGCTCCTTAAAATGAATGAGCAAATCTGAATTGAAGGTAAAGTTGAAGGTGATTGTTTTGTTCCCCCCAAAACAATCACCCCCAAATGGTTCTTTGAACTGAAAAGACAATGCATTTTCAAAGTTACTTACAATGTATTGTTTATCTCAACCTTTTATTGGTGTTTTAGATTCACACTTGAATATATTTGTGGAAGCTTAACATCTCTCTCTCTCTCTCTCTCTCATCTCCTCAGACTGTGAAGACCTTCAGTTCAGACAGAAAAAGAGCAGACTTTGTGTGTTGCACCCTGTCACCCCGCGGGGAGTGGATTTACTGTGTGGGGGAGGACTTAGTGCTCTACTGCTTCAGCTATACAACAGGAAGGCTGGAGAAAACGCTGACTGTAAGTGCTGCTGCTAATATTCACTTATTATTAAAACTGTTTTGCATCTATTAAAATTTGGGCTGCTAGTGTTTTTCGTCTACGCTCTAATAAGCTTCCATGTTAGGTTACAAAAAAGTAGATTTGGCAGCTTAAAACTTTTATTTACTTACTGTCCAAAACATGCTGTGTAGAAAATGAGCTTTACTGCATACTGTCAGCTAGGGCTGGGCCATATCATACCTTTCACGGTAATACCGGTATATTGTTGGGCAACGATAAGAAAATGAAATATCGCCATAGAATATGGGTAAAACGTGCATGCGCAGTGCCTTTGTTTTCATACGCACATGGCGGAAAAAGCATGGCGGCGACGGAGAATGAGAAGGTCGAAATTGGAACATTGAATGAAAAGGATGAATCAGAATTGGTTTGTAAAAGTGCTGCAACTTCAGTGGTGTGGAACTGGTTTAGTTTTCGGCCGTCAGATACACAACAAAGCACTATTTTTGGTAGAGCATGCTAGCGGGCCGTCGTTATTACCGTGTTTTTTGGAAAATACGGCACACTTAAAATCAATCCTTTGATTTTTCTGAAAATCGTCAGCGCCCCTTATAATCCTGTTTGCCTTATGTATGAATTCTGGTTGTGTTTACTGACCTTGAAACGATTTTATGTCGTACACGGTGCTCGAAAATCTGTCAAATGTTTCAGTACGACTTTGCTAAGCTACGAACCCGCACCGCTTGATGGATTGTTGGAGCATTACGACTATCGTAGTCAGGCGCCTCGCGGAGTGATATGTACTGTGCTTTAACATAATATTACCGTATTGTGTGTGTATAACCTCTTTTTAAGTTTTGTGGATATTATACATGGTTATGCTGAGGACATGTCGGCCAATTTCCACTGGAAATGCCTTTTGGTTAAACTGTCAGCAAGGATTTTGCATTTGCACTGTTACGTTTTTATATAACTTTAATGCACATAAAAAACAGCTGCTTGTTTAAGTGAAAATACATTGATGGTGGCTCAGTTATATCGTTATCGCAAATTTTCAAATGTATATTGTGATAAATATTTTTGGTCATATCGCCCTGCTCTACTGTCAGCTGTTGGTCTCAACCAGTTATCACTGTTATTTCAGTGTTTCTACTGTGACCTCCTAAAACAGTTTATCACCGTAAATTATAGCTGCATATCTTTGCCAATGCATCTTGTTGCAAGTTGTTAACAAATATTTTTTGCCTTTCTTGAGGTGTTACAAGCATTCAGCTCTGTTGCATATTACTTACTCTTCTTACTGCACATTTAGAGAAATGGATTTTCACAACTAGTCTAAGGTGAATGCTGGCCAGATGTAATAAATCACCATGCTGGCTAAACTTTAAAGGTGTTCCTAGGCAATCCACTAGAGGAAAAAAACCATTACACATCCATATCAATCACAGTATAAACACACAATCTTACCTTAATACACAAAATCTCTGTTAGTTTCCAACCAGGCCTGGCACACTGATGTCTAGAAATCACCTAGTAATGTGTAAAATTGCCCATCTGTAGCATCAAAGTGACATTATATTACTGTAAATGATTTCCACGATCTTCGCAGCATTTTTTTTTTAAGTGTTGTTATTGTTTAGCACTGCTGCTGAGTAACAATAACAGGGTAAGGGGTGGGTGGAAGCAACTGATGGGTGATGGAGAATGTGTGCTGATCTGTCTTCCCTGCACTCACAGGTTCACGAGAAAGACGTAATTGGCATCACTCACCACCCACATGAGAATCTGATTGCCACGTACAGTGAAGACGGTCTGCTGAGGCTATGGAAGCCTTAAAGTGTCACCTGCATTATATTGTGGAGGACCTACACAGCTGTTGACATGGTGTATTAAAATCTATTTGTGCCATGAAAATGCTTTGAAAAAACAATCAATGAATATGAAAAACCACCTTTAAATTATAAATAAATTTACCAATCAAAGTTTTCCCCCCCCCCCTTTAAAGGATTCTGTATGTTGGTTTCTTTTTTTTTTTAATTCCTTGTGGAAAATTTAAGGTAAGAATGCCAATATTTATGTTTTCTTTAAGTCAGCAAATTCTCAACAAAAAAATAATCTAAAGTAGCTGCACTTTAAACATGTTTTTTCCTTCCATATTTTGATTTTGAGTAATTTATTTGTAATTCATTAGCATTTGCAACGCTGTTTAGGTCCTCCATACCTTACACCTTCTTCCTCATGAATCCAACTTCACCAGTTTGAATCCCCATTTTCATCTCTTCTGTCTTTATTAGACATGAAAATGCATGATGGTGAACTGTTGTGAAAATAGTTATAATAGAGATCGCCTCTTGTTTGGGCATAAACAAACAATATCAGGTATATGATTGATTTGCTTTGGTTTATAATAATGTTTTTTTATTCTTAATTTTTAGATTTTATCCAAATAACGATTCTGATGTCATGATTTATTTGTTCTCTGCGTTCCCTGCATGCTACCTCAGTGCACTACAGTAATTTTTGTAGTCCTTTAAAATATGCATGATGACTGATAACCCTGTACAGAGCTCCAGTGACACATTCTGTATCCTGTGCGTAAACAACAAATGTATTTTACACATTTATTGTCCTGTGTCTGATGTTCCTGTGCATAGATAAGGTACATGTACCTGCAACAGACTTCCTCTAGCGGTAACTGTTCGTACTACCTGGTACTGTCGTCATTTATCACTGCGAGATATTGTTTAGCAACTGAATTATTTATTTTTGGTATATTCATTATGCTGTACATAACATCTCCAACCACATGACAGATGATAATAAAATTAAAAACCTGGTGTTTGTGTTATTTCATAATAATACGCTTTAGTGCTAGATTTGTTCCCGACGTGGCAATTTATCCAAGTACTGTATGTGCAACATTTTTTTTTTTTTAAAGGACAGTCAATTTGAATCTTTTGCTGCTCGGCACTAACAAGTTTCCAGATGTGGAAGAATTAATTAAACTGGAAGTAACAGGATTGGTTATCAAACCCGACGGGTTTGTAAGTTGTATTACAAAGTATGAACTATTATATCTTCCTAAGCCACTTTTTGTTGCCATGTTCTTGTAGTCAAAAATTTTGTGAAACTGATGAAAAAAATATTTTCAAAGTCCAAAAGAATATCATCCATTTTATTCCCTGTTTAATTATATATATAGTAAAAAGAGAGTACATTCTCTTTCAGTTCTAATGTTTTGCATATCAAAACATAATAACAATCATTCTAACATTAACTACAAATGATGAACAACATAATGGTACAGGACCTTGCAGTCAATGAGTCAACCATAAACTCCTCTGTATATCTAGATTCAAATGTGAGGCAGCTCAAACTTGCCTCAGATTACTTCATGCAACAGGACAATGATCCTAAACACAGCAGCAAATCTACAACAGAAGGGATAAAAACCTGATTGAGACTGCTGTGCATTAACAAATGACTCAAAGCTGCAACATGTGGTTGTACAAACTACTGAATCATGGCGTATACCTCATCTTTCACACACCATTTTTGTGTTTTGTCTTAGTTTTTGTTAAATAATTTGGAATTTTAAGGTTGTATTTACCTAATTTCAGAACCCGTTAAGGACCAGGAGATTAAAAAAAACCAAACAAAAAACCCTCATATGTAAAATCTTTGAACTGGGGAGAAAAGAAAAAAAAAAAAAGGGCATGCTATCGCAACTGTACCCGATATGTGGTCACTGTAGATTAAAACACAGCAAATATTCAATTGTAGAAAAAAAAACAAAACCCTATTTTTATATTAATTTCCATCCAACTGAATAATGACTAGAGTGTGAGATGTACAGAGGAAGAGGAAAAAAATACTTTGAGCCAGTGGTTTAGATTGTAACAGGGTGTCTGAATTTTAATATCTGGGTATAAAAATCCAGTTTAATGAAAAACAGCAGAGACAGATTTTCTAAAAGATATCAAGCACTGTTACACAGAAACTTAGAAAGACCATTAAATCACATTTATTTAGAAAACATGAACACAAACAAGTAGACCACTGGTCCAAACATGCATCAAGTTAATTTAAAACCTTGGCAACATTTACTTGAATTACTCTTTGCATTGAAATCCCCTTACATTATGAGCGCTCAAATTCACATCTGCATTCAAGAACTACTTACATTATTTAAGGAGACCCTTGCTTCTGTGAGCATGACCATTTTACAACATCCAAGGCAAACACCATTGAGATAAAAGAAAGAAAAATAAAACTGCATTATCAAGTAACTTCAAGTTAAGTTATGAAAAGGCTTTCAAACAGGCAGACACTTTAATGAGGTATAAAGTTTGCAGGTTTATCTATTTTAAAAGCCCATCCATAAACTCCCATTACTCATTTTGGCTTTTACAAGGTTCACAAGGAATATGGAAAAATATTAATATCTGGTTTCATTTGTCATTTAAACTCTAGATTTTGGAGTCTGATCTCATTGTCTTCCAACGATTTTAAACTCACAACAAAACTAAACAGGCAGACATTAGAAACCTTTGAGTACAATGTTGCCACAACCATGCCATTGTTTCCAAAGAAAAATCATACCTATTCAAAATAGCCCTGCTTATGCTTTGTTTTATAAAATGAAAACGGGTCCAGTGATAGGGAAAAAATGTCAGGGAACACACATGGGTAAGAAAGAGAAGGACAAAAAGGAAGTTATTCTCTTCTTTCCACAGAAAGAAATGTCTCTAAAATGTCTCAGTCATAGGCAAAGCACACAAAATGTTCTGTTACTGTCACAATGATTGAATGCAGGAGTCTTCATGCACTCCCAGCTCCTGAGAAACTTGAGACTTAATCCACAGACAGCTTTTTCTGACCAATCAGAGCAGGCTGGACCTTTCAGGATGAGCATTTCAGGAAGAGGATGAACTGTGGCATAGCGGCAATATGGAGCGGGGCACGGAAGAATACGTTGTGTTTAGTTTTTTTAATATTAGCATGTAAACCTATTCTAATTTTAAAAAAAAAAAAAGAATTATGAAATGTAAATGAGTATAACAAGAATCATAAATAGCCTTTCAAAATATAAGGTGATTGCACATACCTTTGCACACTCTCACACTTACACTATACTAGACGTGCGCGGCATCGTCACAGACAACTGACTGCAGCTCAGGAAAAAACTAAACAAAACGCTAAACTCAAACATTAGTTGGAAATTAAGTGGCTTGAACTTCCCGTTTCCCTGGTTTAATCATGACTACACTGATTTCAAACCTGTCACACGTTTTTTCATAAAAAGTCTGAAAAAATAGCCCTTGAAAGGGTACAACAGCTTTAATGTTTTAAATCAAGTTTCCAAGCACCTCCACCACCATCTGGTCCCCTTTCAGACAAACACGCCTGAGCTGTATAAATCAGCACTCTGATCGCTTTTTCATTAACTCTTTCCCCCATAAAGACGACATCTGATGACCTCACATGTTGCCTTAACGAGTTTTGACATCTCACTGTATATCAATTAAGATGTGGTTTTACAACCATTAAAATAGTTTCCTGTTTTTCTGAAGTGTCGCTGTGATTCTGTACTGTAACCAGAAATGTGACCACTCTTCACAAAAGAACTCCAAGGGTTACTCCTAGTAGGCTTTAAAGGGTAAAGAGTTAAAGTTACAGCAGCAAACGCACTAGGTCAGAAAATATGTGTATTTGGCTGACTGCATGCAGTCACAACAGAGAGACACCCACACTATTACAAGCGTGCACGTCTCTGTTGTAGCTCTGTGGGCTGATCAGCTCACTATAGAACGCAAAACACCAGCTCAGTTTCTAAACTGCTCAGAGAGAAAAATTTCCTCTGTGATAAAGTTTTCTAGCCTCTGTGAAAAGGGTTGGGGATGATGTCCTTGCTCTTAATGACAATTGTCATTAGACTTTGCTAGAGTCAATACTGACAATGCACGTCCCCGTAAATACAAAGACTTTTACAAATAAAGCTGATATTGTGCACATACCGTGGATCTCTGTCACAGTCACAGGGATGTCTGAATGAAGGCATGAGGAACATTGACTGAAAGACAGAATGCTGTTACTTTAAGAGACTGACAGATTCAGCGCCGTTACAAGTTTCATGTCTGAGAGGGCTAGACACCAAAAATGGATGAGACTACAAAAAGTGGTTTTCAACGCCTGATTTAGATTTCTCTCTCTCTCTCTCTCTCTATATATATATAGGTTATTTACCTATTATTGTCATCAGTTTTAGTGTAACTGCACAAAAAGCAGGCCGTCATGCTTTTCCCTGAAGCCTGTTATACCAGCCCTCATCTTTAATCACAGTGTGAATGACAGAAGAAGAAGAAGGAAAAAGAAAAAAAAGAAAAAAAAAGGGGGTCCTAGATGAAAAGGAATTCCACTGAACTGCATCTAAGTTCAAATCCTGCAATTTTAACATTCACAGGGCACTGGGAAACAGTTTTATGAACCAACTTCAAACAAGCTAAAGAGACGAATTGATTTTTAAGGAAAATAAAGTTAAAAGTGCACAGATAACCAAAAAAAAGGTGCTTTGCATTGGAGAGGAGGATCTAAGCTTCTGGAATAGACAAAGGCCAGCTGTTGCTTAAGACGTCTGGCACTGAACACCACCAGTGGTGGCGTAGTCGTCTTCGTCCATGTAGTAGCACTCATTTCTGTATCTTCTCCTGTTCTCAAAGTCACAGTCCTCCAGGTCAGCATAGATGTAGAGGTCATCGTCCATACTGTCTGGCTGCTCTGCATCCATCTTTTCTGGGAGATAGCGCTCCAGCTCCTTCAGCTTATGTTCGGGGAGGAAATTAGCTTTTGGGAACACCACCTAATGAAACATCCGTAAATAGATTCAGTTGCAGCTCCACAATAGACCATACACGCATATTATAATGCAGAAAAATGCTAACACTTTATGTTATTTTAATGGTGTCAATGTTTGCAAATATGGGCCTCATCAGCTGCTTTGCTTACTTATGCGTAATTTAGTCATAAAAATATAAAAGACAAAGGCATTAAAAAAACAAAACAAAACAAAACAAAAAAACCCCAAAACAATAAATGCCAAAGAGATTCTTACCGAGAAGTGAATAATGAGACGCCCCTTCTCAAACGGCCTGCGATATGTGGGCATCCCTTCATTCAGGACACACTTAGTGTCGCCAGGCCTGATCAACTCCCCTGTAATTTAAAAAACAAATATATACAACATCAAAATAAATTAACTGAGTAAGAATGAGTTTGTAGTTTATTTTAACTACTGTACGGTAGAGGTCCAGTGGTCTTGACAAGGTGGCCTAGTTTCACTGTGAAGTACAAGCCACACCAAATGTGGCTTGCTTGGCTGACAATAACATTAGGCCCATTAAGTCAATCTAAACAAAAAAAAAATCATCACTGTTTATTCATATTTTTCAAAAAAAATGATTTTAACTGTTCTGGAAAAGGAGGACATCACAATGACACAACACATCTAAAACACGGTTCACATCTCACAGAGAAATCTTTCAAACATCACCTGGAATTATTTTAAAAAGCGCTATGACAGTTTCTAAATTCAATATGTGTTATTCATTGGATGCATTTTTCAATAATACATTCATATCCTCTAAAGCAGAACAATAAAAAAACAAAAAACAAAAATGGACCTGAGCCTGCTGATGCTACCTCATTATACATAAGAATATTTTCATACACTAATCTGGTTGCCAATCAAAGTAACTCCCAAAAAGCATTTCCCACTTTGATTTACCTGGATGTGATGTGATGAGGAGAGTTCTGTTGTCCAGTGTCTGAATGGGGTTCTTGAAACCACATAAAGCCTCAACCAGCTGCAACTCCATGGACATGATGAGGTCCTCTCCTTTCCTAGTTAGACAAAAATGAAGACCAAAAAAACAAAACAAAAACAAAACAAAAAGAAAAGCAAAAAGAAAGTCAAACGTCAGCCTACAGCATGGACATGGAAATTACTTTTATTTTTATTGCACAAAAGGATGAGAGGGAGATTGTAAAGCACCAACTTTGGTTTATCATCCTAGTTAACATTCAAAACAACAAAAAGACACTTAAGAGCGGCTTCTTTTTACCTGGTGAATTGTGCATGGTCTCGCTGATCTAAAACAATGATGATGTCGCCTGGCTCAAGTCCCGGCTCCTGGTCTCCCTCTCCATGTAAAACAATTTTCTGGCCATCTCTCATTCCTGTGTAAATGTCACCGGGTAACATATGTACAGGTTTACCGTTTTCCTTGTTTGCACACAAACAGACGCAAAAAAAAGTTTTACATTTCTCTCACCTTTGTCAATGTGGACCTCCAAGATCTTCTTCTGTCGTAGGATCTTCCGGCCTCCGCATGCTTTGCAGCGGTCCTTTTGGCTGATTCTTTTTCCTTGTCCTTGGCAGCTGTGGCACACTGTGGACATCTGCTGTACCATACCTGGAAGTAACTGGTGTACGCGGACTTGCATCCCTGTGCCATGACAAGACATGCACACCTGTACCGCTCCTTTACGACCTCCACGACCTGCCAAATGAATAATGCAGGAGAAACAGTTTGGTTAGATAACTTGCACCAGACTGATGTGACGCACATCTCACTAACATCTAAGCAACTTTTTAAGAGAAACATACCTTCACATCTGTCACAAATGGTATTCTTTGGGACAGCAAGTTTTCTTGTTGCTCCATTATAAAGCTCTTCTAGCGTCACTGTAATCTGATGAACAATATTCTTCCCTGGGGGGCAACAATATTGCACAGTTAGTTATATCACAGATTTCAGCAGTAACACTTAAGCCTGAGAGGTCTCCCAGAGAAACCACTAAGACAAGCTTTCAATAATTCAATCATTTTGCTGTACATTTGAAATGCAGTAATAAGTAGAAAAAAACCCCCCAAACTCAAACATTCACACTCTCTACGTTCGAAGAGTGAGACATTTTTTTCAGAAAGCATTTCTCACACTGTCTCTTTGTAATTCTAAAGCAAATTCTAAAGCCATCTAGCGCAAAACAGAGCATAAGTCAGGCATGCTTTAGGGGCACGTGTACCCGTGAGTAACAGGTCTCTTACGGTATGAGCATGAACTTTCAAGCCTTTAAAGACTGTTCTACTTTATCTCAGCTAAAACTATGAGTGCAGAGATAATCTTTGTTTGCTTGGCATTCTCTGGCTCTGCCAATTACACAAGTCTGAAAAAAAAAAAAAAAAAAAAGATTTTTCAGCTGCATGTGATATTTTTGGTAAATGTTATTGTTTTTAGAGTGCTGAATCCAAAAACGATCTCCATTTCCCTCCATCACGTACAGATTTTTTGCAAAACATGAGGAGTTTACATAAAAAAAAGCACAACAGTGATAAAAAAAGAAAAAAAATATTAAAAATGTTTTATTACAATTAACTAAACATATTTTTTTAAGATTCCCTAACTTTCGCCATGAAGAAAATAACCCTCCACTTACCTCACTCAATTCCTCGTATTTTCTATTTGTATTTCTCTTGAGTCTCACTCTTAGAAATATTAAATGAATGTAAGAAATCATTATTGGATATGTTTTTTGACTCAAGTATAGGATACCAGATTTCAGTTTAAAAAGGGAAATTGTATGCTTAATTACACTAAAAACACGAGTTTTGCAAGAAAACATGACGAGATTGAATTTTAAAAATATTTTCCCCGGTTTCAGTGAGTAAAAATCTATAAGAAACAGTCAAAGAATCCCGTGCAGTTTTTAGGTTGCAGACCTGTGTTATCTGTATCATGACTGACCTCTAGTGTAAAAAAGTGTACTTGTAAAAAAAAACAAAAAACTCTACATCACAATTAGGGGTGGGGGTGTATTAAAGATCATACAGCACCAAGCCACAGTATGATTTAACAGATTCAAACTCTTTGTGTCTGAGTCTTTAGAACCAGTTTTCTTTCATATCGCATTGCATCAGAGAACATATTTAACACAGGCAAACTAAATGGCTTTACATATTTCACAGCTATATCCTCTCAACATTTGCCTACCTTTTCGCTCTCTATGCATCCGGCTGCCTCCACCAAAAAACAAGTCAAAGATATCCATGGGTGATGCAAAGCCCCCACCACCTCCACCGCCAGTTCCTCCTTCTTTTATAGCCTTTTCACCTCCCCGGTCATAAATCTCTCTCTTCTTCGGATCTGACAAAATCTCATAGGCCTGTGAGATCTGCTTGAACTTGAAGAAAAGAAGAAAGAGAAGACAGACCGTGTCAGAAGACGTGTGCCTCACCTGTTGATGTTAATGACAGTAAGAAAATACTACACACCTTCTCTCCTTCTGTGGGATTTTTATCGGGGTGATATTTCAAAGCCAGTTTGCGATAGGCCTTTTTCAGCTCATCTGGAGTTGCGCTGGGTGGCACACCCAAAGTGTCGTAAAAACCTGTTTCTTTGACCATGTTTGCCTTGAGAAACTGAAATAAATAAATCAAATATTCATAAATAAAATAAAGTTCATAAATGTTCAGCTTCTTGTGAATCTGAGCTCAGATCTTGTGACCATAGAGGACATTGCATGTGATCTGCATGGACACTGTCACCCTAAACTATCAACCTGGAAATACTTTGTGATTAGATGAGAGGTGATGACTGAAACATAAAGCTTGTGGGCCACAATCAGCCCAGCAAAGACTTCAACCTAGCCCTCCGGAGAGCTTTAGAAAATGTGCACACAGACGTTAATTTTGGACTTCTAATTGTATTTTCATACGTTCATGGCCATTTATAGTACGTCAGAGTAGTAAGTAACGAACTAAATGACAAAAACGTTCCTGTTTTTTCACCATCTAATACAGTTTCTGTTAACAAAATAATTGCCAGACACTCAATGACTTACCTTTTCTGTCAATTTGACACATTTCTTTAAGCCTAAAGAGACCTGCTGACAGATTCATTTCACTACAGCAGCATTTTTATTATTTTACTTTCACCAATCTGGCCCACTCAAGCTCAAACTGGAGTTCACAATGTGAATCGAGTCTGGCATCCCTACTCTAAAGGGTGAAGTAGATCCAAACCAGCAACTTATTCCTCATTATCATAACAGAGTCGCTAAATCCCTTCACGGGGGTGGGTGGGGATTCAAAGAATTAGCTACCAGTTACCAGCACCACACAAATACAGCCTCAATCCAGCCCTTTTAAAAACAGATAACTAGCAAGTCCTACACAAGACCTTTTCCGTTGTAAAAAGGAGCAAAGACCAGAAGTGCCTTCGCTTTCTGTCCGGCGTTGAGTAATTTGTTTACTCAACGCTGCCATATTTGTTTCAGAAGCGATAGTACAACTTGGCGACTCAACTATTTGTAATCTTTTATTAGTGGGAATAAAAGATCACAGTATATTTGAACAAGATGTTTGTATCCAGTTGGTTTCAGAGGTGTTTATGAATCAATAAAAACAACTCATACTGTTGTCGAACGCTCCTTTTGGTACTTTTCAGACATGTCCAGTTACTTAGGTTTTACATAATCCAGTGGTTAAATGTATGCTGTTACATGAGGGGCACAAACTGGGGCTGCTCGGGCCCTACGAGGCTATTTGAGCTACTTAGCCCGGCTAAGGAAAAAAAAAAGGTTAGCTTTGTTGTTTTCTCAACTTAAACACCGACCAAAAACTACACATGACACTTGTGATAAACACCGTGTGAACAGATAATTACTGTTTTCCAACCTTATATGAAGACAATGATGTCGCCTCACAACCTCCGTTCACAGCAACTCTTCTAGAAGGTTCTTCTAACCCGCCTCTATCGTAAATGAAAGTCGCGTCCGGTGACGTTTATTTCCTGCGACGGAGCCCCCAGTCACCCAAACAAGCGTGAACTGTTGGAAACAGAAACCCTGGTTGCGAGGCCGAAGGCAAACGATGATAAAATGCCACTCTGTTGGCTTATTAGCGAGGAGGGGAATCATAAACCCATCCAGCTCCCTCATTTACAGACTGTTGTGTTGGGGCGAGGGCCAGAAACAACCATCAAAGACAAAAAATGCTCTCGGCAGCAAGGTAACAGCATCTCAGTCTGAAACACTAGCAGTGTTAACAATTAGGTCAACTATTGAAGTATATATTTTTTTTTTTCAAATTAAAAAAGAAAGATTAAAAAAAGAGATGTATTGTATGACCGCTAAGGTTATGGCCACGTCAACACAGCCTGAGCTCTCTTAGGCAGGTGTTCTTGTAATCTGTTTAAGCGATCTTCAAGAAGCCTGGAGAACTCCAGGCTTCTTGAATGACATTCAAATCTCTTCTTTAGATGTTGGCCGCCTTTTGTTTCGTTCTCAATCAAGGTGATCACAGACTGCTTTAACAAGGATGATAGCTGATGCTGAAAAATTTAGCTGTTGCCAATCAGGTGCTTTCCAGATGCAAGGTGAATCAAAATGTGATGGTACTTCTCTGCATTCATAATTCCATCAATTTTGATAAGATCTCAGCAACACTGGCTGAAACGCAGACCGAGCCTCCACTGTGTTTTACATATGCCTGTAGACATTTACTGTTGTGTTTCTCCTGACCTCCTTCTTACATATTAGTAACAAATTGAACCAAAATGTTTAAATTTGGATTTGACACGCCATAATACCCGTCGCCCTTGATTTTTCATTCCAGTTCTCAACCTGAACTGAAACCCTTTCTCCCCATTTCCCTTCTTTCTTTCACGACTGTCACCTCTCCAGTGAGACCATTTCTGATGAGGCTTTGATTAATAGTTGATGGATCAACTGAAGGGCCGAATGCATTTCTGTAATATTGAGGTTAAGCATTTATTAAGCGTCTTACTGAGCACACAAAGCCAAAACCATACATTAAACTATACACTACAAACAGCGTATCTGCCTCACATCCATGGGTATATTAGAATCACCACTAACATGTATATCTTTGGACTGTGGGAGGAAGCTGGAGGACCCATAGGAAGCCCAAACCCATTTACAACATTTTTAATTGACTTTCTAAACTATTATAAATTTCCCAAAGATTTTATCATTAATATGTGGAAAGTGTGACTTTTGCAAATGTTATCCTTTTCCAACCAGTGGAGCTGAAAGCAGAATGCAACAAAGGTTATGTCAAAGTTAAACAGGTAAGATACTTACACATTCATAATTTGAATATCTATAAAGAGGTTAAACTTTTTCCCATCTTCCACTTTTTACTATATAATCTTACAATCTGTCTTTTATATCCCCATTTTTATTCCAAAGCTGGGCTTAAACCCCACCTCTGTAGACTCCGTGGTGGTTGGTAAAGACAGTGAGGTCAAAATAAAGCCTGGACAGCGCCTTCATATTGTCAATCAGCTTTACCCCTACACTGTACAGTTCAAAGAGGATCCCACTGGCAGCCAAAGTGGAACAAAAAGGCAGCGAGAGTCCACTTCAGAGGACCGAGAGAGCCAGAGGGACGCTCAGAGTATGAAAGCAGACAAACAAACAGAAAGGATCTCAGTGTCAGTCAGTCACGCTGATTCCCCAAAAACAAATGTAAGAAAAAAAATGTTTCGATTGTTTTCATGTTTTGAGTTTGAAGGAATACATTATCCAGAAGAAACATGTCCCCTAATATCGGTTGCAGGAAAATGCTGGACACTGGAGTCAAGGCCTTAAGACATCAATGCAAGACCCCAAGATGCAGGTAGCCGTTCTATAAAAGAGACTCACGATGTGATGTTGACTGGAGAACTGGATTTTGTCTCTAATATCCAATTTTTAACTTTTTTAAACTAGGTGTACAAGGATGATAAAGTGGTCGTTATTAAAGATAAATACCCCAAAGCTCGCCACCACTGGCTTGTGCTCCCGTGGCAGTCAATTCCCAGCCTGAAGGCTTTGCGCACTGAGCACTGTGATCTGGTGAAACACATGCAGAAAGTTGCTGACCAAATGATTCAACAGCGCCCAGATTGTAGTTCGGTGCAGTTCCGCACGGGATACCACGCCATCCCAAGCATGAGGTAAAAATTTAGACTATATGAAATGATTTTGTGAACTTGGGAGAGTAACTAAACTAAACTAAAAATATGGAGGTAATATGCTTAGACTTAGTCCTTTTACTACAATTTGACTGATGAGGCTTTAGTGGATGTGTTTATTGAGACTGCTATAACAAACAATTAAAAACAACAAAAAACATAGTTTTAAATTAGAATAAGAATAGTGATAATAATGATAATAATTGTTGGTTTTATAGAGAATTTTTCAGAATCTACCTTAAAAAGTGCTTCAGAGATCAGCAAAATAAAACAAAGACTGAATGAAATAAAGAAGTACAGGGCAGAATAAACTAAAAATTAAGACCAATAAATTGTAGAGAGAAATTCAGGAAATGAAAGACAGTTCGAAGTCAATTAAAAATCAAAGTAAGCATTTTTTTTTTTGTTTGTTTGTTTGTTTACCAGGTAGACACTCCAGTTAATGTGGTACTCAAGGTTAAAGAAGCTCTGAAGTTAATGACTTTTAAGAGGTTAGGGTTAAGGATTTTCATTCTGACTCAAAAGCTTGTGAAAAAAAACAAAAGCGTCAACAGAATACATTTGGAAGCAATTTTGAAAGGGAATCCTAACTTTCTGGGAATAAATGTTAATTTAAAAAAAACTGCGCAGACTTCTCTATGCTTAAAATAAGTACATTTCATGTTTACGCTTAGTTTAAATGAACCTTAATTGCTCATCATTTCCGCATTGAACCTTTACTTTTATTTGTCTGTTTTTTATGTTTTCATTTACAAAGGCTCTGATTTTTCAAATTTGCGTTTTTAATGTTTCATCCTGTTCTTCTGATCTGGCTTTAATTTTTCATATGAACATGTAAAACATCTTTAAAACCATTAAAGAGAAATGTGATGCAGATGTATTATTGTATTTGAAAAATGAATCTAATAAATTGTGGTGTGGTCCCAACGTCTGACACATAAACAACAATCATTACCTTAAAATAACTACTACATACTGTGTGAGTGTCTAGATCAGGGGTCCCCAATCCCAGTCCACGAGGGCCGGTGTCCCTGCAGGTTTTAGATGTGTCCTTGATCCATCACAGCTGATTTAAATGGATAAATTACCTCCTCAACATGTCTTGAAGTTCTCCAGAGGCCTGGTAATGAGCTAATCATGTGATTCAGGTGTGTTGACCCAGGGTGAGATCTAAGACCTGCAGGGACACCGGCCCTCGTGGACTGAGATTGGGGACCCCTGGTCTAGATTCTTCCCACATTATTTTGGAATAAAAGTGCCACGAAACTTGAAGCTAGAAGCTGTTTTGGACATCTGCTGCCATCTTGTGGCTAAGATCTGAAATGTAAACGCTTCAGACTTTACTTTCTAATCTTAAACAGGTTTTTAATGTGGCTTTGAAATGTTCTCTCTTTCAGCCATGTTCACCTCCACGTGATCAGCCAAGACTTTGACTCACCTTGTTTAAAGAACAAAAAGCATTGGAACTCATTTACAACAGATTACTTCATTGAGTCTAAGGGTAAGAACAGTTCTAGTTTATTTTTAACACCTGCTTAGAAATAATTTGGCTTTAGAGCAAATCATTTATACTGTGGACTCAAAATACTTTGTGTTTTTCTTCCTGCAGATGTCATTCAGATGCTTGAAACTGATGGAAAAGTCACTGTGAAAGAAGGCACCAGTGAGTTGTTGAAGCTACCTCTCCGCTGCCACGTGTGTTGCAAAGAGCTTCCCACTATACCGGCACTGAAGGAACACCTGAAGTCTCATTTCTGAGATAACAATGTGACTGTAACTCATGCTCATGCTCTTTCATTGATCACATATCTCATGTTAACTTTTTTTTATAGTATAGATTCATTCTTTTGTACAATGTTAAGTTCCTGTAGCTTCCATAATTATTGGCCTGATTACAAATTCCAAAGGTCTTCAATGTTTGTTGCTTTTTCAGCTTTTTAGGGTTTTCCAGTTTAATAGGAAATTGAGTGTCAAGCTACAAAACGTTCAAGGTAAATGCCATCAGTGTAATGCAAGGTCATGGATTTCATTTAGTGTTAATACCATTTCAAACATGTTAAAATATTTTGCAATAAATATTTTCTAAGAACTAAATACTGCCTATATCTTTTCAATTAAAGTTGCCTCTTTTAAGTCCTGCAGTGCATCAAGTTTAGACTGATTTTTAATGCAGATTTACAGAAAACAAAGGAAGCTGTCGATGTATTGTACTGGGAATGCATTAACTCTCTTTCAGAGCCGGCACAGCTGCCACAGAAATCAACATTTGTTTCAAAAAGTATAAAAGAAACCTTTCGAACTTACAGGTTTTTATATAAGGAAAAATAGCTTGCTGGAAAAAAACTGTACTGCTTTGATGTGTTGAAATAGTAGCAGACAGTCAAATAACACATTGGTACTTGGGAGAACTTTTTTGTACTTTTTCTTTGCTGCTATTACAGTACTCCTTTAGCAAATAACAGTTAAAGCTTGCTCAGCCACCTAATGCTAATACCTACGTCTCCGTATTTTGATTCTCATTCTAATTATGTGATTGAGAAATCTGTTTAAACCATTACCAGAGCACAGCCTCTTTACTCCCGCACACTCGCAGTATCTCTAGTGACACCAATTATTTGCATATCCTCCTTCACTACATTCAAGAACCTCTTCTGTGGCCTTCCTTCGTGTTCTCCTGCCTTGAAGCTCCATATTCAACATGCTTTGTACAATACATCTCCCTCCTCTGCACATGTCCAAACCATCTGATCCTTGATTCTCTGGACTGTTCGACCCAAAAGCGCTTTTTGCCTCACAGTTTGTCATAAATCTCAGTAAATTATGGAAAACCAGGTGTACTATGATATTGAATCAGACAGTTATGTTGACATGGTCATTAAACAGATTATTGGTGACCTTCTCGGTGGAGAGAACATATTTAGACCATAAATATGGGTGAATTGTCTCCTGGACATTGGCAGACATATTTTGCTGGTGGACAATGTGAATCAACTGGAAATTTCCTTTAGTCTCCACTATGCTTTGTGACTGATTCTGTGCAGTATATCAACTTTTATATTGTATTTGTTTTTCCTGGCGTTTTTCCAGATTGTTGTATACGGTTTCGCCCTTTTCCTCAAGAAAGATTATAAAAACGTAATTTGCATTAGTACACAATACAACATGAAGATTTGGTACCATCTAGTGGGGACTTTTCACATAAGCCGCGACAGTTTTCGAGATTTGTCTATTGACGAACTACTTCTCCACACGATATTCAGTATTTTTAGGGTAATATCGTCATCAACCAGTACAACAGAAATGTAAAAATAAATTAAACAAAAAGGCTCTACTGGCCCGTACGGGGATCGAACCCGCGACCTTGGCGTTATTAGCACCACGCTCTAACCAACTGAGCTAACCGGCCACGTCTGCGAATGAGAAAGTACCATTTATATAGAGAGTCATACATATCACACGTCGTAGTTTCACATTCGACTATAAGGCAAGTATTATGCGCTAGTATTTCATTTAAGAAGTATCAGTAATAAACAGCAATACTCTGCGACAATGCTGTCTTTGCTAGTGATCCGATACCAATAACAATAGCCTACTTTTAACCTATAAAGGGAGTTTATGTAGGGGAGAACAGTACCTCGTGATTTAGGCTGTGAGATTAGCCTAACCAGCATCCATTAGCCAAATTTGGAACATATTTTAATGACCTCTAAATGGCTGTAACAATCCTGTGGTTTAAATGTGTTATAGACCATTAATTAAAGAGACGTGATAGTAAACACAAAAAGTTGTTTTCATACTATCAATATTTGGATCAATTCCCCCCCTCTAATATGCAGGACAGCATTTTGCTTAAAAATGTATTATTGTAGAGGTGCACTCAGCTTAAAATTTTTATTCTTTGTTTATTCAGCTGTCCTGCCACTATTTTTCAGTAGCTAATTGTAATTTTTAGAGATGGACCGATCTGATATTACCTATCGGTATCTGTCCGATACTGACTTAAATTACTGGATCGGATATCAGAGAGAAATCAAAAATGTAATCCCATCCGAAGTATCACAAAACGCGTTACTTGGCGTAACCCAGCTCGGCGCATCGGAGCAGTATGCCCTGTCAGCGTCTGTTGGAGCATTTGGAGCTGCTACATGCTTCCTAACAGCAGCATTTCATCTCTGCGAAAACTATCCCAGAGACGTAAAGCAAGTGTGTAAGTTCATCCCTGAATGTTTGCATAGTATTTCCACGTTAAGCTTAACAACTGATATATTGAGCCACAGCTGGACTGGTCATTTGAGTTCCAGTTTGAGGTGAAAAGGAAGCGATTTGTCCCTTACGTCAGCTAGAATTAAAAAATAGACACAAAGCTGGAGTTATTCTGTCTTTGCAGCGCAGTTGCATCTATTTCTCTCATTCACTCCCCCTTCCTCTCCTGTTATTACTTCAAACATGAAACTGATCAATGATCAGCTGATCTTCTGCAGCAAGTCCCATCTTGTTTGTTTTTATCGCCCACTTTGCGCTAGAAAGAGGAGACCAGCGGATGAACGACAGCAGCACGTTGTTTATCCGCTGCCTGATAAGCTGTTGTTAGAATTTATTTAATATTACTTTCTAGTATCAGCTGAGGTTTGCTGGAGCCATGGCTGTAAAAGCTGCTGGTCATGATATCCGTTTGCGGTGAGAGGGAAACATGAAGATGAACCCAGGAGATGTCCTTACTGAATCATCAGAGCTGAGCAGGTGATGGAGAAACAGGTTTACCTTTTAGGTGACATGAATGAGTTGAAGGGAAGTTATGAACTGTTTCTGAGAGACAAATAACACCAGGATCCTTTTCTAAGTAGCTGACAGCTGTTAACTGTGCAGGGGCGGGTCTAGCAAAGTGTTGTCGGGGCCAGGTAGGGCATTAACGGAAAGGGGGGCACAAAGAAATATTTTTCTTTGTTATGTCATTTAAAAACTTTGAATAAATAATTTTCTGAATCTTACAACAAAACTGGTCATCTGATTAAATGTATAGAAATCCATTATTGTATATAGTAACTAATAAGTCTAATATACCCTAGTAAGCTATAGTATTTTTTCCTTTGGGAAGGTACCATCTGTGCAGTCTGCAATTCTGTTGAAGCAAGATGTTGAATCTATTTAATTATTGTAGAAAAATAATTGATTTCTGTGCATTTGTTTTACACTTGCATTAAATTAAAGTTGATTACATCGATTAAGGGCGGGGGGTGGGGGGTGGTTCCCTAATGTTTTTGCTGGGAGTTGGCAACCCTATTAGTTAGGTAGGTAAGTACTTTAAAATACCAGAATAGGGAGGATGGTGTAGGTTTAAATTTATTAGATTGATCTGTGTTGCTGAATTATAAAATGTTTTGGATGGAGTGTATTTTTTGCATACAGGTATAACAGAATAGCTTCAGTCTCGTTTTTTAAAACTTGAGTATGAACTTATACAAAATGCAGCAAGATATTTATAAAAAACAGTTTTATTGATTACAAAATATGCTATATCGGATTCATATTGGTATCGGCAGATATCCAAATTTATGATATCGGAATCGGTATCGGACATTAAAAAGTGGTATCGTGCCATCTCTAGTAATTTTAAAAGCTACATAATGTGCATGCAAAATATGAATTTGCAAGGCAGTTATTATATGTATTTTACTATAATTTTCTAAATATTTTAAAAGGTAGAGAGTACAGTTTTATGTATTGGCCTGTTATAAAATTGCATGATGGATAAATCCTTGATTAAAATGGTATGCCAACACTCCACAAGCCCCAAATCCATGATTATATTATTTATTTATTATTATAAAAACAAAGTAAACACTTGGGATAATATCACCTCGATAATTTTCACACAAAAATCAGCTGCATGTAGCATTATGTCATTATAAACATAAAGCAATCTATAAAACAAAATCTATCATCCTGAAGTGTTCAGGCTAGTCATAGTGCTAGAGTTCATAGAGGGAAATGAGAGGCTGCACAAGAGCATGTCATCATCTTCGCAGCATTAATTCCCTGTCATCCTCATCTGGCACCATCAGATTATCCACTGAGAAATGAGCATCATCTCCTACACTCTGGAAGAAACGCTCCTCACTTTCGCAGCTCTGAGTGTCATTCACACAGTCCCTGGCTTTCAGTTGTTTCAGCTCGGTGCTGTCGCTGGCATTGCTGTCCTCTGTACTCATGCTGGTGTCACTGCTGTTGCTGCTGTCTTTTGTCTCGTTGCTCTCGTTGCTCTCGCTGCTCTCGCTGCTGGAGCTGTCTTTGCTTTCATTGCTGTCATTGGTGGCAGTTGTGGTTTCTATGCTGTCACTGGTGCTGTCACTGCTGTCTGTGGGGTTCACCAGCAGGTTTGTGTCGGGCAGCTCATTGCTGTCCTCTGCGCTAAGGGCTTTCACTGTATTTGTAAACACTCGCACCCAGCTCTAAAGCGGTGAATAAAGAGAGCACTGTGTTAACTAACTGTAACCTCTACTTAAGCAGGTTAAATGAAATAATTTGATAACGTAAAAGATTTATCGCACCTTTCTGACATTCTCTTCACTGCCCATACTATCATCTTTGGTGTCAAGCATGGAGTCCATCTGTGGAACAGAGGTGAAGAAACAGTGTAAGTCTGTACTACACATAATACACTAAGTAAAAGAAGTTGTTTTACTTCATCTTACCTCATCCGACTGACTGTCACTCTCTTCTGAAGTCTGTTTGTGGAAATGAAACCCATTTAAGGATGCAAATATCAGATTTATTCCAGGTTTATTCATTTGTATCATCTGATATCCAAGGTTACACCCAGAAATCCTAACAATTTGCTAATGCTTTAAAGATTATGAAATGGAAATAGCAACCTTGTTGAAGGATAACAGTAAAATATTACACGGATTGCTAATAGGACCCACCGTGTCCTCTGATGTGTCCTCCGAAGTGTCCTCTGAAGTGTCCTCTGATGTGTCCTCCAATGTGTTGTCTGTGGATTCTAATGATTCTGACTCTGAGCTCTGTATAAAAAAAAAAACAGAGACATTTTCAGTAAACAGAAAAATGATTTTGATCTGTGTGTTAGGATGAAGGTTTTCTGAAGACATTTCAGAACCAAAATAACTCACCTGATTTGAGGTGTTTTCCTCTGTGCTCTGCAACACAGACAGGAACAAAGAGTCATGTGGATGAAACTCAGCAATCAAATGTGATGGAAAGAGTCAGGAAAAATAACCATTTACTCATTACTGAAATAAATGTACACATTACCTGAAGCTCTGAGGTGTCATTTTCAGACGATTGTGAAACAGACACACTTTCAGTCTGGGTAAACAAAACAAAGTAAGCACAGAGAAAAATGTATTTTAATTATATGCTTTAACTGCCGCATCAACAATCATCATTCATTTAGATTTCATTCTTGTCAACCCTTGCTTGGGCAAGCTATTACTGCCGGAATGGAAGCAGACATAAAGTATAGTAAACAATAGTTTCTGAAATGGGAATCATCTTGAGGTCTGGAGAGACTTCCAGTACCCACGCCCATTGTTAGCTTTTCCTGCTGACTGTCTTCAAGGAATTCAGCTTTACTGCAGGCAGACTATATAGTTTAGTAGTTTATGTATAGTTCCTGAAATATACTCAAACGTACAGAAGCTCAAATATATGAAAAGAAAATCATTGCCAAATTTAAACTTGCTAATTTAAACATCTATAAATGAAAACAAAACTTGAAATTTTAAATTATTAAGTTAAACTTTGAATTATTATGGAATTATTTGCTTTCTTTTTTCTCTCTCTTTCCTAGTACCAGAAACAAGGTCTAATACAACTGTGATTTAGCATTTGGGAAAAAATATTAAAAAATGATTTGTGTTTTGAAAATGCTACTTACTGAGTTTGATGCAACCTCGCTTGATACTGAAACAACAGTGTGTAAAATCTGTCAGAATGAAAATGGAACAGATGGTTATTTAATGGACACTTTATTATTATTATTATTATTATTATTATTATTATTATTATTATTATTATTATTTCTAAAAATACATATAGTTATGACATGCTTTAGTTCCATGTCACCTGTTATTTTACTAATAGCAAGTAATATTATGCTTATTTGTACCTAGTATTATTGATTTTTTTGTTGTAACTGTGTCCTTGAACCTCAGTAATACTTTCAAATAAACAAAAATACACAGCATGGAAGATGGGAGAATATTTCGCCTATCTGAAAGTTATGTAAAAAAAAAAATTACAGTGAAAAAATCTTTCAAAATTGAGACCTTTTTAATAATTGATTTTTGTTTTCTGCGTTCATACTCACCGGGTTGGAAAAGACTGCTCCAATCAGGCAAAATGTAATGATGGGAACCTTCATTCTGTAAAAAAAAAAAAAAAAAAAGTATGTAATTATTATTCTCATTAAGTTCAGTTCAGTGTAAGAGTAACTACTATGGTGCATTAGCAAAAGAAACTCCCCCCAAAATAGGGTCACATCCATTTGCTCTTGGGTTTAAACTTCTAGATGTTAAGTTACTACAAACCAAACTGACAATTCAAAACTTTCAAAGTTGTGATCACTAAAGTAAGAGTTGTGATCAAAAGTAATAATAATAATACTACATAATCATTTACTCTACCTCAGTTTCAGAGATAATATAAAAAGATGCAGCTGGTGCTCCTCGTTTAGTCTATAAGGCAGCAAACAGGAGAATCCGGAGTCTGTCCTGAACCTCGAATGGAAGCTTGCAGTTGAAGTAAAATCACGATGTGTGGATATGCTGGAGGGAACTCCCAGGACTACTGTATATAAGTATTCTCATTTAAGGTGATTGCATCACTTCCTTCCGGATGTGTCTTTTTTGTCGTCATGCGAAGGTGTATTTGTTCCGGAGAGGGAGTTCAGAAAACACACAGTGGCGTGATGATGATTGTACACACACACACACACACACACACACACATAGATACTGTGTGCTCTTTTATCCAGTCACAAAATTTCCTACACCCCCTCTCACGTCTTTAGTGAAATATAATTTAGCTCGCTAAACTATAGGGTTTGTGGCCTGTTGAAAAAATAAACTCACCCACTCAGAGAGGAAAAGAGGGCTAGACAGTTTCATGCTTGTTTCCGGTGAAACTTTTTTTTCTTTTCCTTTTCCCCTCCTTCCCTTTCTATTTGGAATTTTGTTTTTGTCAGATGATGGATTACATGGAACAGGTTACAAGTAGTACAAGTGCGAGGGCTATAAAGTTTTCAATATAAGGTTGGTTTAAATTGAGAAAATTAAACACTGCCTTTTATAAAAACTTCACATGAATGGATTAACTTCAGATACATACACACACCCACACATATACACGCACACTGTGACAAAGTACAATATTAATTCAGTCTATTAAAACAAAAACAAACCATATTTTGCCTTCACTGCTAAACGATGTTATTGGAAATTGTGTTTTTGGAACATTAAGCATGTACAGTATGTACAAGTAAAGGCTTCTATATATATTTCCATCCTGTGGTATATAATCGCTTCCTGGATATACTTATATGGCCAGGCCCAAAATAAGCTTACAGAATTCCTTGTTTAACCTCACTTTGGATTTCAGCTAAGCAAAAGAAACCTGTAATTAGACTGAATGTTCACCAGTCCAGTGCTCTCCACCAAAACCACAGGGTAGGAGTGGAGGAGGAGATGATTGATGCTTGTTGTGATACGCAGACAGTCAACAGTGTCTGCACGTTCACCTTAACGTTACTTAAGGTTTAATAATGTAATTATGTAATTATCTTTGTCAGACAGGCGTTGGATGCATCTGTGGTATTAATATTCTTAATGAAACTAGGCATTTGTCAGACTGGTGCATCACCAGTGTGATCCTTGAGACTGCATGCAGTGTAATCATTTTCTTCTATTTTTTTTTTTTGCCTAAATATGTTTGAATTAGTTGCTAATTAAGGGAAAACAGTGCAGTAATGCAAGTTAGTGATGAATAGTGAAATATGATTTTACTAAAAACAACACCATGATTGATGCCACATCGTGTATTTTTTTTACTCTGCATTGTATAAAATAAGATAGCATATTTCCATCAATGCCTTGTGGAATTGACTGATTGATTTACAACATTATGTAATATAAATCAAAGCTTGTACTTCCCAGCTTTGATGAACAGTGTTACAAAGCAGTGTATTTTTTCAATGAAGAGGCTTGTGTTTAAAGCTGGTGTGTTGATTCTTTGAATATCAATTAATTAAGGTAAAACTGCAGTTTTTGAGCGATTTTGTCATGTCCTTGCTACTCTCATCATTTACCCTCATTATACTGCAGTTTCTTAGCCGCTTTAAGAGTACAGACTTTAGTTTTTGTGACATCTAGTGGCCAAAAGTATGTATTGTTTCTGTCCTAAAACAATGTGGTCATGTTGGTTTGGACTGGGTTCATTCTACCATAAACAACCTGCCCATAGTACTTTTTCAAATTTTCACAAACAACAGTAACCAGAAATTATGTTCATTATGAGGCTTATCCATCCATTATCAGGGGTACATTTTTTGTTACACTTATACTTGTTTGTTAAATAATCCAATTGTTTCCACAGCACACCCCAAAGTGTGCAAAATCCATTCAATAGAAAGCACAATGAATGCTCCAAAGATTGCTGAAATATTCAACTGAAAGTAAACATTTGATTTGATTTACATCTATATAAATAAAATTGAACTCATTATTTTTATAGCGGTGTAATACACAAAAATGTGTCAACGAAGAAATACTACACATCTGAACAAGCGTGTTTGTTTATTGCAGGGGTGGGGGATTCTAGGCCTCAAGGGCCGGTGTCCTGCAGGTTTTAGATATCACCCTGGGTCAAGACACCTGAATCAAATGATTAATTTATTACCAGGCCTCTGGAGAACGTTAAGACATGCTGAGGAGGTCATTTAGCCGTTTAAATCAGCTGTGTTGGATCAAGGACACGTCTAAAACCTGCAGGTCATCGGCCCTCAAGGCCTGGAGTTCCCCACCCCTGGTTAATTGAGTCTATTCACCAGGGATTTGAGGTTTTCTGTCTAACTGATATGGAAATCTGAAGTTTGAGTTTGATAATGAATTTTCTGTTGGCTGATGTCATCAAGGATGAATACAGCTGACAAACAAAGAAACATTACTGACAGGACACATATGAATATGAAGCCCTTCTCTCAGGATCAGCATCATGCCAAGCCCTGTACTGGTGCTGCTTTTCAGTAGATGATAAAATCATTGCAAAAACAGAGTCTGTACAATTCTAAAAAGCTTTAAAGTCAATATTTGGTTTGACCCTCTTTATTCCTCAAAAGAGCCTAAACTCTCTTAGACGACCTTTCTTGTCATTTCTTTAAGCAGTCTTTGGGAATAGTACTCCAGGCTTCATGAAGAACATTCAAAGCTCTTTATTTGATGTTGGCTGCCTTTTGTTCTGTTCTCTGTCAGGATGAGCTCACACTGCTTCAGTAATGTTGAGGTCTGGGTTCTGGGGAGAACAATCCATATGTCCAGTGTTCTACAGCATGTTTTTCTGTACAGATATGCTTTTACTGCAGTAGTGCTTTTGGGATCATTTGCTGACAAATGAACCAGATTGTACTGGATGGTAGATCAAAAATCTGACAGCACTTTTCTGTGCTTGTAAATAAATTAATTTTTACAAGATCCCCAACACCACTGGCTGAAATGCTGCCCAAACCATAACAGAGTAGTGTTTAACAGATGGCTGTCGACTCTGTTGCCCACTCTCCTGAACTCCTCTATACATGCATGCAATTATCTTCAGTAACAAAAATGAATCCTGTCAAAATCTGTTATGAACCCTGGAGCGTTCTTTTTTAAACTTATTTTCATTTTTTGGGAAACAGACACACTATTTTTTTTTTTGAAGTATATCGCCCAACAGAAGCTCAGTGTGGGAGTGGGATCCCTTTGTCCGCCTCTCTCTTTATCTCTGTTTCCCAAAGGCCCTCCCAAAGTTAGCAGTGGCATCCTAAACCCTGGAAAAAAAAACTGTATGTGTGTGTGTGTGTGTGTGTGTGTTGAATGCTTAGTTTGTGTGGACAGAGTGTGCACTGTCTTGAATACAAAAGGACATCTTCACAGGTTCAGCACAGGCACGCTGCTGTTTTTGCGGGATACTTTTTCTTGCGACTGCCAGCCTCAGGTAAAATCCTAATTTCTGTGACACACAGAGTTTCATTTCTCATTTATTTTACCTTTATTTATACAGTTAGTTCTACTGAGGCTCAATGTCTTCTTTACAAGACAGACCCGTTTCAGATACACATATTGAAATTACAGCAATAAAAGAACCAATAAAATAGCTGGAATTAATAGTGCTTTGTAACTCCATTTATATATAGCAAAACAGTAATGTGCGTTTGACATTCATCTTGTTCACTAACTAGTTACTGCATTTAAACTATTGCTTGCTGCATGTGCGACTGCTGGCTTGATTACTTAGGGCCACAGCTTTATGCTGGTGAGCTATTGATGGTGATGCTCTGATACTTTTGCAGAAAGTGGTGGCACTATTTAATATGTGCTCCATATTTGGAAGTACTAATTTGGTGCATATAATTTAGAGAAATATCATATCTAAATGTTTTTATAATGTCTATTAATTTTATTAAAGATGGAGCAATCATGTAATAGAGTAGTTATAATAGTGTCTTTGGTAACTTTTAAATTATTCAAAGTATAAAGACTAATTTATTGCTTTGGTGTGTACACCTTCTCCCCAGCATTACTTTCACATCTCAGAACTGTGCTGAGAGCTATTTTACCAGACAGACCCATTAATATCTTTGTCGTTGGGCTCCAGACACACAAAAAGTTTGTGGACTTAGTCAAATTTTTCCAGTCTGGTAGCTTCTAGTGTTTACTTTAGCTCTGAATGTGACTTTTGAGAGCGAGGTGCATATCAGAGGCCTGTAACCTTGGCGATAGTGGAGGCTGGGCCCACAGCTCTGCTCGTCATGAATGTGCTGGCAGCATACAGATGCATTCAGTTGTTTCCACTTTGAAAGATGTGCCAAGTTCACATCTTTGTTGTGAAAAAGCCAGAGTAGAGTGTACTGATAGCTTATGAACAGCTTTTTAGCCTTTAGTGTAATATTGTTCTGAAATATTCAATTCTGTAGTGGTTTCAAAATCTAAAAACTTACATGTTATCCATTTTTAGACAATTTATCCAAGGTTTAAATGATTCACTTTGATCTTACAGGTATGAAGGCCTGCTTAGTATTCCTTTGCTTACTGGCAGCAACATTTGCTCTGTCTGTGAGTAGTAAAGATATTCTTCTTCTTAAATCAATGAGTAAAAATGATCAAAGACAATATGATAATGTGTTCACCATACAATAAATATTACAGATGTTTCTCATTATCTTCAGGTGAAAAGTAAACCTCATGGAAAGCATCATGGGTTGCATAAGAGTTTGCACACAACCAAAGAAAAGGTAGAGTAACATCTTCTTCATCTAGAGTTTTAAATTCTAATACTAAATGTATCGTGTCATTTTATACAGTCGATAAATAATTTTCCTTTTCTCCTGCTTCAGGATGCTATCACAGTGGAAGCCAATAAGCCAAAGATCTTACCCACTCTAGTCACATTTGAGGCCAGCAGCCAGGAGCAGGAAGACGAGGAACTGAGTTCCGAAGACAATGCTAACAAGGAAGATGGAGAGAGGGCTGAAAAGCGAGAGAAAAGCACTGCAGTTCTGTTGAGTGAAGAAGAACTGGTAGACCTCCTGACGAAAGAGGCTGAAGAGGAAGATGAAGCTGAAGTAAGAGAGCTGGAGGAGGAAGAAGTAGAAGCTGACAAAGCCAAGGTTGAGTCTAGCGAGGTGGTTGAGGTCGCTGAGGATCAGGAGAAGTTGGATGAGAGTTCAGAGACAAAGAAACATTTGCTGGATGAGGAAGAAGTGAAAGAAGACAGTGTGGTAGATGTGATAGAGGAGAAGGTGCAGAAGATGACTCATTCAGAAAGGAAGGAAGAGCCTACTGAAGCACTGCTAGAGGAAGATGGCAGCACAGAATCAGTGATTCCAGTCGATCTGGACTATGCTGCTGATAGTAGCCTCCTACAACCTCTACAGACTGCGTCAGCTAACGACAGAACCCACTCTGATGACACCAAGCCTACTTCAAAAACAGACATCAGAGAGAAAGAAACCAGTGGGAAAGAAATGGCCAATATCGCTGATGACGATGAACCTGGCATGCAAAACACAGAGGCAGCACACAGCGAGGAGGTGTCTGATCAGACACAGGACAAAGATTCCTCAGACCAAGACGTAAGCGCCAAGAAAGAACCTGAAGCAAATGTGGATCATCCAGAGCCAAAGGGCGATGCAGAGCTTGAATTGAGGGCCACTCTATCTGGAAAGGAGGAAGAGAAGAGTAAGAATGTGGGTGCAAGTCACACTAAGGCAAAAACGAGGAAGCAAAAGAAAAACCAAAGGTCAAGGAAGCACTCTCCGGACAGGGAGGAAACACAACCCGGACAAGAAGAGGGCCGACAGGATCCTGAATCTGAGAGCAGCAGCACTGACAATACAGACCAAAAGACAAAGAGGAGAAGGGCAGGGAAATGGGTAATGCTTATATTACCTATATTTTCTTTCTTTACAGTAGATTATCATTATTATTATTTTGTCCGTTCAGGCATCATTGGATAAAGATAGAAAGACAGGAAAGCAGGGAAAGAGAAAGAGAGGAAGAGAGGAACCCTCTTGGTGCCATTTTAAAATCAGCCCACAGTGAAAATGTTTTAAGAACTGATAGTTAAAATTAATTATTGAGTTTAAGCTGGAGTAATTTCCTTGGTAAGGAGGTAACAGAGGACATAATCTGCCCTGCACACTGCATCTACAAATCACCTGTGTATATCTTGAAGTGGTTAAAGGAGATATATCTCCCTGTCAGTGGGCTTTTTTTCATTTGTGAAACTGACTCAGCTAATTAGCCTGCTAGAGATCAGTGCAGTGCAAGTAAAAAAAAGATTTCACTTGCAAGTTTAAGGCTTTTAAAGCTCTCTGCAAGTTTACGGCTAACCTTTGACAGCATTGGCAACATTTAGCAGCACTAATCAGCCCAAAGTTTACAAGAAAGCTGATATTGCAGTTTTCATTGGGGCAACTTGACCTTTGTTTTTTCTCTTTCTATAGTACCTTCACGTTATTACTAATATTATTAGTACTAGGAGGAGGAAAAGGAGAAGGATTTTATACATGCATGAGTCTGCCTTTACATGTCTTTTTGTACTTTCCCAGGGTCCTTTAGTTGGTGTGAATCCGGTGCAGATAAGAGTCGCAGCCGAACTGTACCCAAGGTCCAGGCCCTCTCTTGGCGGAGACATACAACTCCCAGAAACCCCTACTGGTTATTTTTTTTCTGTTGATTGTTTCTGTTGAAGGCTTCCTCCTTAGCCTTCTGTGACATGATTACTGGTATTTCTAGGTCCATTAATAAAGCCAGATACTTTCTGTAAGTTGACAGTTATGTAAGCAAAAGATGATATGATATTTTATCTTTATCATGATAAGCTAAAGATAAAAGGAATGATCAACATCTCTAATTTAACACAAGACTAGAAATAAATGTAAATAATAGAGGCTGGTGAAAGGCTCCACTTCAAGGAAGTTTAACATTGTTTTAAATTTAACGTTATCGTTCATATAACTTGTTATTCTTACAGTATAGAACTGCTGAGTGTCTGGTCAGCAGCAGCATTCACTAGATACTGACTAATACACCATCCGAATAGTCTCACATGAAGAATCTGCTGACTGAATCATTTTGCTTAAACTTCCGCATGAATAGTGCCTCTCTGCTTCACAGTCACTACCAAAACACAGCTCTGCAGGCTTAAAAGTGAATAAGAGAGATCAAGTCGAATTTAATCGCTATACCAACTCTATACTAAAGGAATGTAGAGGATGATGTGAGCTTATTGTAGCGTACTGGGCTCTATTGCAAGAAAAACTTTAAAACAAGCTAGGAAAATAAATAATTTATCTCACTGTTTCTAGAAATCAGGTGAAATATGGGTCAGAGATCCAACCGGTGTTTGTGTTTTCTTAAAGATCCATGTGAAAACTTCCGCTGCAAACGTGGAAAAACATGCAAACTTGATGCGGACAATAAGCCAGGGTGTGTGTGTCAAGAACCGTCAGAGTGCCCTCCCAGTGTGAATGAGTTTGACTATGTAAGTATGTTGATGCCTATAAAAGAAATGTCACACTTACATATTGTTATTCATTTATGCTCATACGTTTTATGTGATGCTCTGTGGTTGTGACACACTTGTCTGCAGCAGCCTTGTGAAGCTTTCATATTGTTTATTGAGGAGAAAAAGGAAAAAGTACAGATGTCATTGTGGGCATTTTGACTTAATTGAAAGACAAAGCAGAGAACACTTTTGTTTTAATATTAGCTCTAACTACCCTGCCTGTTATGGTGAGCCAGCAGGTATTCTTTTCATATTATTTGACCCAGATTGCTTGTTGTGAGAAGGTCAAGGGTCTGATAGTAGGCTGAAGGTGAGCTGTAAACCACAAATATGAAATTTTATCTTTGTATTGTGTCTTCCTTTCCTCACAAGTCCTGCCTGCAGAAACTCTTCGAGGACAGTGGCTAAAAGTTGATCTTCTCTCTTCATTTATTTAAACACTTTTGTTTTTGTTTAGGTTTGTGGGACAGACAACAAAACGTATGACACATCATGTGAACTCTTTGCTACTAAATGCAACTTAGAGGGCACTAAGAAAGGACACAGACTTCACCTAGACTACACTGGGCCATGCAAATGTGAGACTGTATTTAAACACTGTACAAACTGTATAATTTAGTATGGTGAAGAAAGAACTAATTAAAACATCTGATGCTTTTTTTCTGTCCTCTCTGTCTCAGTGATACCTCCATGTGTGGACAATGAGCGGGTGCAGTTTCCTCTACGAATGAGAGATTGGCTCAAAAACGTGCTGCTCCAGCTCTACGAACATGACTCCATAACTCCTGGCTTCCTCACTCCTAAACAGCGTTTCAGAGTAAGGCTTACTACTCCAACAGCTCTTTACAACTACTGTGTTTAAGTGACTGAAACCAGCCAAAGTGTGGTCTCCTGTATTCTTCAGGTGAAGAAAATCTTTGAGAGTGAGAGGCGCCTTCATGCAGGCAATCACTCTGTTGAGCTTCTCGCACAGGACTTTGAGAAGAACTATAACATGTACATCTACCCAGTACACTGGCAGTTTGCTCAGCTGGACCAGCACCCATCTGATAGGTACATTGTTATACACTGGTTTTGCATATAGTATCTTCTTTAAAAAAAAGCTAGCTAGTTAGGGGAGTTATTGGTTATAGAACAATATGGAAAGATATATATGTCACAGATGACCGACAGACTGTAAAAAACACATCCTTAATCACAAAGTTATAAGAAGACGCTTCTTTTGGCTGATCCCTTTTCACACGGGGTCCCCACAGATAGCACCACTTGATTTGGCAGCTTTTTCCACCAGATACCCTTCCTGTTTCAACACCAAAGGGTATTTGCGCCTCTTCATGGTCTCTAACCAGAGACCTTGAACATGTCAGGTGAATGTGTAAACCCCTACTCCAGGGGTCGGCAACCCTGGGAAGGGTTAACTGATGGCACGACCATAACTGGACTGGCCAGCGTTTGTTTTCATTCAAAGGCTTTATGGCTTTTCCTATAATACCTGGTGGGCCGGTCTCTAGTCAAAATGCCCGGGCTGTTTTTTTGTCCCAGTCCAGCCCTGGGCACGACACGCAGTGAATTAATCTGAGAAGGTACATTAAAAAATTAATGGCCGGGCCAGTGGTGCACATCACAAATTAGCTTGCATAGACACATTAGTTGTACTGCTTCTTAATGACGGATTCTTAGCTAACAACCCCAACTACCAGATTCAACTTGTAATTAGCTAAAAATCACTTAGCCTACTGGTGAGAGGGACGTTGCTAGCGGTTAGTTTTTTCAAGCGATGTTGAAATTTCCACATTCCGAAAATTCAAATGCTTCAGGAGCTGCAGCAACTGTTAATATAGAGCGTTATTAAATTTATTGCTAATGCAATTATATGGCACATTGACTTCTGAGGAAAAATTGAATAGGCAAAAATAACTGTAACAAGTAAGCAAAAGCAAATCAAAAGTATTCATATAGCACCTGTCTTGATAAGAATAGCAAAGTGCAATCAACAAACAAAAACCCAACTATTAAAACACATTTTAAAAGCAAGCTTATAAAAATATGTTGTGAGCTGCTCTTTAAAAGTTTCATGCACAGATCTCAAATGTAGTGGTGTCCTTTAGTTTTCAGTCCAGAACAAGGACCCACAAACGATTTTTGGTCTAAAGGCTTCAATGACCTGTAACAACAATAACAATAACTAGTATGTTAGGAAAACACTTAGTCATCCTGCGCACTCTGCTCACAGTGATCAAAAACATTTCTTTTTCCTCTACAGGTTTTTGTCCCACTCAGAGCTGGCCCCTCTCAGGGTCCCCCTGGTGCCAATGGAGCACTGCACCTCTCGCTTCTTTCAGGAGTGCGATGCTGACAAAGACAAACTGGTATCATTTAAGGAGTGGATCACCTGTTTTGATATCAGGAATGGTGAGAGGTTCATCGTTTCTTATATTTGTGAGAAACCTTCCCATAAATGATGTAGTACGTTCATGGTCAAGGCCTATATAATTGCATAGATAGTAGAGGTTTCAGAAATGTGATGCTCCAATCTGAATATATCTTCCAAGATTTAAGATGAAAACCCAGCATGTTGCTCTAAAATATGTTCAGAATTTGATGTTTTCTGGTACTGTTAGTTGATCATTTAAATGCAAACTCTAACTCTTTGTAACTTGTCTCTCTGCAGAGGACATGGATGCCAACCTGCTTTTCTGAGTGTTGTAGCTTGAACATCTGGCTGTTGAAGTTCTGTCTATTCAAAATGATACAGTACACGCTCTGACAAGTACAGATGAAACAAACCCATGTTACCTCCCGCTATAAACAAAGCTTTGTGTAAGGCTAAGCATGGACATTTAAATCACTGATCTGTAATTTAGACTGAGCTGCTAGAACCGTCTATTAGAAGAAAGAAGTAGTTATTTTTTTGCTGGCTGTGTTCAAAATCTTTACTACAATGCATTCCAAACTGGGGCAAAGTTATTGCAGCTTGATGGTAGAAAAAACATTGTGCAGTACACAGTGCCAGGTAGTACCACAATTAGTAGCAGACAATTGCAGATTCCTGTTTGATACTAGCAAATGTAAAATAGCACCTGTATTGGCTAACTTAGTAGCAAATGTGTACATGTTTGTCCTCATATATTATGTTTCCTTACACTCCTAACTAAAGGCAATAAACAGCAAAGAAATTCACAATTTCAGAATATTTCAGTAAACTCTGTTGCTTATTGATGTTTGTGCTGAAATAAAGTCTCCTACAAAAAGACTCTGGTAAATATCATTTCATGTTCTGATATCTTTTCTTCATTCCTTTTCTTTTTTGCGTGTGTTTGTGTTACTTCATGAGATGAATAGCTCTTCAACAATGGTTTTTAAGAATGCAAGTCACTGGTAGTTGATTTTGGTTTGCCGCTTGATCCTAAATAATGGCCTGCTGTAAGGCGACAAAGCAAAAAATAACCTGCTGCTTGGTCATGATGATTACGGCATCTCGTTTTTATGAGATAAAGCATTCTGATTGGACCTTTTCTGGTGATCGCCGAGTCTGACGCCTTCTATATAAGTAAAGAAAGAAGCGACGCTTCACCTGCTGATCATCTGCTGCTTGCACTGAGCTAAAACATGTACTGCATGCTGTGGGTTATCTTTCAGAGCCTGGCCCTCGTGGTGGAGAGTGGTGTGTCTTCAGGGAGTGCTGAGGCACTTGCCAATAGGGGAGTGAAGAACAATGGAGGACCAGGAGCTGCCAACGGTGCAAACGCTGGGGCTCAAAATGGGGTTCCACTGACTGGTCAGCCCTTTGTGGCACAAGTAGTCCAAGTTGGTAATACTTTGTTTATCCAGCCACTTGGGAACCCTGTAGGTCAGGCTCCACCACAACAACTAATTCCAGTTGCAGTTCTCCCACAAGGTGGAGCTTTTCTCATGGGCCAGGCAGGAGGAGCCACCATGAATCTGCAAGGGCCAGGGACGCAGCAAGCTGGAGGTGGGCTGTTTGCAGTGCTGCCACAGAGAAATGTCGGCGGAGGGCCTCAGAGTGTCGTGTTGACCCCTGGCCAAGTGCAGCTGATGTCAGCAGTCGGGCCAAATAACCCACAACCCTTGGGCGGTGTTGTTGGTGCTGCAAAGCCGAGCGGCAAGCTGAGGTTTCGACGGTCAGTCGCAGCTCGCCTCAGGAGAACGCAGTCTCCGGTGATGAAGACTACGCCAGCTGAAGATGAGGAAGAATGCTCTGGGGTAGACACTGAGGAGAAGCAAGTGGAATGAGACTAAGCATTTTTCACAGATTCATTGCTAAACACTGATTGTGGTTCTCCTTAATACCTGTTGACACTTTACTGTTGTAGATCACTGTAACTAATGACCAATAAATGATTGAACTCCTATTGCACAAAACAAATCTGTCAAGTCTGTCTTGAACAAAACACTGAATAAATTCAGCAGGGTCATGGGTGTGCCTCCATCTGATGGCTGTTATTTTCATATAAGAGGCTGATAAAAATACACACAGCCTTCTGTTTACAATACACAGCTTCAAGCTACTTCCAGATGGTCTCTCTTGAACATTTGAAAACCATAAATCCGTCACATCAGCATGAAATTCCTGGCACAGCTTGTTTTCTTTTGGAAAAAAAAACAGTACCTAAAATAATATAAATCAGATGAACAACTGCATTTGCATTAGAGAGAACCTTTTGTCCTTTAAAACTGAAAACAGAAAAAAATAGTTTCTTAATTGTAACTGCATGACAGTGTGTAATTAGCTCCAGACCAAACTTCCACAGAGGGTGTTTACCTGGTCTGCTGTCAGCTGCAGAGTCAGCAAAAGGAAAAACATTCCCAGACGGTTTTGGTATATGACAGAGTAACAATCCAACCAAACAGTAATGTATGTAATGGCTCTGAACATGTGCTCGTGAAACAAGCTATAGGCTTTCTGTTTTCATTTTCTTGTTAAATTTCAGAATTTTATTAATGATTAACTGATTTCCCGAGGGTCACTGTGAGTGAGTGTGTACATTGGTTGAGAGTGTGGCGTGTGGGTGGGCAAATAAAAAGTTTGTCACTGTTATAAAGTCATCACAAATTACAGTAAGGCACCCAGCCATGTCTGAGGCACTTATTTTAACTTTTAATTATAAAACAGCAGCAGGCAACATGCCATTTATACCTCTAGACATGAATCAAATCACAAGATGCCATTTATGCCCGGGTGTTTTCATGAAGTCACAAACATCTTCTCATAAACAGTCTGCATGCAGCTTGACACAGTAAAGGTGAAATGTTCGATTAAATTTAACACTATAACGTATTCTTTTAGATACATGTGGTTCTGATACCTCTACATCATCAGCGTGATTTAAAAAACACAATCCCTAAACCCAAATTTGTACTTCTTTTTGTTTAAAACACATCAACTGTGACCAACAAATTGCACAAAAATGCTGGACGCAGCAAAAAATGATACAAATTAAAACTCATACATGAAAATTGATATTTTATTTCTTTCAAAATAAAAAGAAGGTTCAATAAACACTCTAGTTTAAGAAACAATTAGAATTTTCTGGCAATTATGTTGTTGTTCAGGCTTAATGGGTAAAGCCTGAACACAAACACACACATGCACATATTTTTTACAGTGTGATCTACAAAAGCTCTTGATGACTATGATGTCAGTTGTTTGCCTCTTGTAACCACAACCCACAACATTAACGAGGTCCATGCTGGGTTTAAGTCAGCTTCCAGAAGCCTCTAGAAACCCTTCCCGCGACAATGAATCACTGCGTTATTTTTTTGTGGTCACTCAGCTCTGTCAAGAACAATGTCAGTGTGTCAACTGGCTGAAGTTTCTTTGAAAACAGGGACTTTGCTGCATTACATTTCTTTAAATCTTGTATTGTAGAGAAACCATAGATGCCATATTGCAACTTCCCATGACACGCAGGTGACAAATATAGCATGTGAATAAGGCAGTGTTCTCCTCTCTAATTGGCTCATAATAATCTCTTTGACTGATAAAAGGCATCTTTGAAACAGAGAGTTACTGTCAGCTTTCTGGGCACATAACAGTTGAAGCCAGAGCAAAAACGTACAAGGTCTGTGTGTTTTTACACGATTCAAGGTGCAAAATGAAGCTTTTTCTCTTCGCAGCATTTGTAGCAACCCTCAGCTATGTGAGTAGTCAATCTATCTATCCATCTATCCATATGTGTATATATCTATACTAATGTGTGTATCTCATCTAAATTTATTTCAGGTCAATGCAGGCAAGGTAAGTTACAGTCAGACTATGGATGTATGCATACTTTGCACAATAATCGAGATTAGGCCACAGGCAATAAGTCTTTTTCCTGCTCCATGCAGACTGCAAGGCTGCTGGCAGCTATGAATGCAGGGATGTTGAATGGAGGACTCTTAAATGGAGGACTCTTAAATGGAGCAAACCCCGGGATGCTGGTTGGTGGTCTGAATCCACCCATTGTTGCTGGCGGTGGAGCAGGCATTATAGGGCAGCCCCAGTTTGCTCAGGTCAGTCCACTGGATTTAAGTTTGAGCGACAATGTGACTTTTCACCGATATTTTGCAGTGAATCTAAGCAACACTTATTTTCCCTTCTCACAGTTTGTTCCTCGAGTTCCTGCATTTGTCGTTCCAGCTCAGGTCGGCAATGTGTACCCTTTCCCTGCTGTCCCTGCAGTCAATGCGGTTAGTGAGGCACTTACTGTTGTAGTGTTAACAACACAACTTGTTGCAGGTTTAAGAGCATCATCTGTCTTGCTTCTCTAGTACCAGGTTCCTTTCATGGGAGTACCCCAAATGGCACCAATGAATGCTCCTCAGCAACCTGCGATGGTAATCAACCTTTACCTTCAGTGTGTCAGTGGTTATTGTTTGCAGAAATGTTACATTTCCTGTTTTTGTTTAGGGGAACCCTGCTGGTGCTGCTCCACAGCAGCTTCCAGTTCAGCCTGATCCTCTCGGAAGATTCAGGGTAGGAAACAATGAATCTTTTGTCTCAAAGGCTGTGCAATATGAATGAAAACTACACTGGATAAATGTTGCTCTGTGACTCCACAGCGCCAGATTATAAAAGCGGAAAACACCGTGAAGAGTACTGTGGACACTCAGGTGAGACTGCGCAAAATAAACCATAAAAAGTTTTTTAAAAAGTTACTCACAGTTTGTAAAAACCATATTCTGCTAGAAAAATTACTATTTTTTTCTCTTATTTTCTCAGATTCCTTCTTCCGCTCCTTCTGCATCACCAACAGCAGCACCCTGCAACAAGGATATTTAAGCTGACACCATTACTCTAACATTAGCTTTGAATTGAATCTACAAGAAATATTGAATATTATAACAATAAAAGTAAACTCCTGTGATTATTCATAAATTGATTACTTTTGTTAAAGTGGTTTGTTACAGTGTCTTCACTTTCTAATAAAATTAATCATCCTCTAAATAAAATTTGTCTTGTATGAGTTTTATGCCATAGACCATCAGTGGATCTGTGCTGCCATCTAAAGGACATATATGTTTCATAAAACTACAACTCTAGATAGATAGTGAAGCGGACATCCATAAAATGTTATCAAAAATAATATAAAATAAGATTTTTAAAAAAGATCAAAATAACAAAAATGACTACCAACCCACTTGCCACTAATTCCATTGATAAAGATAATACAGATATACTGAAGTCAAGGAGAATGAGTGAACACACATGATACAGCAAACATGATGCAGTTCTGAAGTTCTTTCAAACAGCTCCTCCTACAGCTTTTCAGCTTTACAAACATACAGAGACAGTTATGTCTCTGCACTATCAGCAAATTCCCAGAACTTAGAACACTAGATGTGCTGTTGTGGCATAAAAAAAGTGTTAGTTACTGGCATTATGTACAGGTGCGCATAAAACTGATGATGGTTCAGTTCAATCAAGCTGCTTCACTTTCAGGATTGTTCAAGTTTGTTCACAGTCACACTGGTGTGGCCAAATGAATAAAACGGAGCCATTTGAACCATGCAAATGGATTGGATTGCAATTATGTCGCGCTTTAATATAATTCTTTACAAAACAAGTGATATTCACACCCACTTTTATTCTGTGCACACACAGAAATGGGTCCATGACGGGAAATTTGGGGTTCTGAATCTTTCCCAAGGACACTTTAACATGTGAGATTGCACCAGGCACATTTGAAGACTTCTTTAACTGTAATAAAAATATTAGTGAGCACAATGTATAAATAAATAGGCTGGTATAATGGCTGGTGTAAGCGAAACCTGGTGAACATAACACTGAGTACACTCAACCATTAGTACAAATGATTCACCAATTAGATGCCAACATCAGACTGAGTGGGATGTGACAAATGTTTGAATATATGCTCAAACTTTCTGCTTTTCTTTTTTTTCTCATGACATGCAAAAGTTCCTTTTGGAATTATAATAATTATGCAATGCAGTGTTACACTTTACACAAGCTTTTCTTACTTTAAGAGATCACAGAACCAAAGTGAAGAATGTACACAGTACACCTGGACGCTACAGTGATGACCTCAACATGCAGCTCTGGTGATTTTGTAATTTCTGTATTTGCATAAAGTTTTAAACTGAGATTATTTGGACTCTTTTTAACAACTTGAAACAGAACGTGTCATGGTATTTAGAGACATGACTTACACCTAATTACACACTTACCTGCTCTGTGTTGTAAGTGTCTGGGTCTGTTGCCATGAGAAATGTCTGTCACACTGACCGCATATTGTTTGGATGGGTCGGTGCTGGACTATATCAGCTCAGATGGGAGGAATTTAAACGTGATGCAGAGAAGGTCGGGAGGCAGACGCAAAAAGAGGACACAGAACCATTGGAAAGGTAAGATGAGCTTTTGGTGCTCATTGCTTCTGTGGACATATTCTTTGTGAAATGTATGTGGTTGTATGATGCTCAGCAAACTTTTGTCTGTACACACTGCAGGACATCATGAAGCTGCACACGGCTCTACTGCTGGTTTGTCTGTTTAGGACTAGCTTTGCTCTGCCAGTAAGTTATAGCTTTATAGTGTATCTACATAAAGTGCTGTGTTAAACATCACATTTAATGTTTTGACAACTGTTCCTTTGACGATAGGTCCAGATTGGAATTATTGCGAGCAATAGTAATGAGGTAATGAGCTTCTAAAGCCTTTCTATGTGTTGGGCAGCTAAAGAAACAACATTAGTCATAACAATTCTGCTCTTCTTGTATATTCAGATCCTGAGACTGAATGCATTAGCTCTTGCAGCTATGGGACAAGCGCAGGTATGCATCGTGCTTATGAGATGCCAATTACCATGCAGCTCTTTGTTGCCTTGACTAACTCTGTGCCTTCTTCAGTAAAATGTTAAAATATCTGCATTAAAAAACAAACAAAAACATTGACGTTGACATGAGCAGACACTCTTTCTGCAGGGCTCTTCAATATTGCCCCAGTTTGTGCTGCAGCAGCAGCAGCCTGAGGTGCTGCTTACCCCACAGGTGGTGAACTTAAACCCTCAAGTGGCAGGCCCTTTTGGTCCACAGGGACCCCAACTACTGGTCCCCAACCAGGGCAACCAGTTTACACCCATGTTTTTCCCCAATGGTCAACAAGAGCAGCTTGGACCTCAACCGGACCCCAACAATCCTAACATTCCTCAGCAGGCACAAAACCCTATGCAGGTAGAATATGGCAGGCTAAAAACACATTTCTGTTTTTATCATTGATTTGTGATGTGATTGGATGTGCTGAAATTTATTTTCAGTCTAAAAATTAGGAATTAACCATTCCTTTTAAACTTTTATTTTCAGTTGTTTCCACAGTTTCAGTATCCATCTTACAGATTTCCTCAGTTTCATAGGCCTCAGGTATGAAATCAAACATCCTGCCGTCTTTGCAAGAGTTAATACATTTATTTACATGCTCAGTGGAGATTTAAATTGTTTCTGTCGTCCACAGGGTTTCCCTTACTTTGTACCAGCTTATGGCTATCCCCAGCAGAGGAATAATGCAAGGCTGCAGCCCAACAACGGTCAGCAGAACCTGGAAAGAACGACACAGAGACCACAGCTCCCTCTGCAGGTCAGACATGATAAATACAAGCTGGAGTACAGAAAGGCACACACTCTTTGTAAAATGATCAAAAACAAACTGAAGGAATCCCATTTTTAAGAAAAATTACATTTTGAGGAATGATATTTTAATAATAATAATTTAATTATTTAATAATAATAATCTTTTATTAAAACCAGGAGAAGTTATGTGGTCACAGTTGCTCCATGGCAGTAAGGACAGTAGTGAAAAGGTTAAAGTACCAACAGTATTAAATAATACAATATCTATCTATCTATCTATCTATCTATCTATCTATCTATCTATCTATCTATCTATCTATCTATCTATCTATCTATCTATCTATCTATCTATCTAT
>NW_024582428.1:2367749-2393328 GCF_018398535.1 Haplochromis burtoni
TCTATCTATCTATCTATCTATCTATCTATCTATCTATCTATCTATCTATCTATCTATCTATCTATCTATCTATCTATCTATCTATCTATCTAAAATAAATATAATAAAATTGTTTTCTCTGGAAAAGAACATGCAGATATTAAGCGTGTACAACTATTGCAGTGTCTACTTGTACTTAAATCATTCTAATGTTTCTACTCTTACTATAAGCATCTTAGGGAAAACTGGACCAGCATTTTTACCTGATATAAGACCAAACACATCTTTTCACTCTACTGACTTTGCACAGATGTATTCAGCAAAAACAGCCGCTAGTAAAACAAACCAAAATGATGGAAAATGCTGCTCCAAGCATCTGTACTACTTTGAAGTTTAAGACCTACAGACAATGATGAGTCAAAGGCAAGGCTTGATGATAATAACATAGCTGCAGATGAATCATGACTGTGTGGGTACATCAGCTGTTATGCAATGACTGCTGTCTGGCATACTGACCACACTGTCAGTCTGTCTTAGCAGATAACTGCTGAATTCATGCCATTGCAGTGGCACATCAGCATTTCAGTGCTGGGTGACAACTCACACATGTAATTATTTATCAGTGCAACTTATGTAAGTTTATTTTGTTTCATGGCAGAGCTCATTTCCTGCTACTTTTATGCAAATGATGGATATAATTCATGGACAGTTTAATGGGTATTTAAAATAAATAATGCTGCTACTTAATTACTGTTTATGGCATGTTCTGCTATGACTTTTGAAGCTTGTAATCTAATGTTTATGCTTATCATCTAATTTCAGCAGGCTTCCAAGCCAAAGCCACAGACAGAAGACGTGAGTGTTCTCTGCTATTTATTTCACCTAAATTAAACATTAGAATAAAAAAAAAAAAGAAAAAGACATTTTGTTTAACTGCTTCATGTTTGTACTTTGCTCTGTGACAGACATGGCCACTGGGGTCAAAGAAAGAGTCTGCCACAATTCCTCCTGATCCTCGTGGTGATGCATCTGGCCCTGGGGTTGATGAGGTATGATTTTTATACAAGTACAGACCCTTTAAAGGCTTCACATGCACAGGAATTAATGCATGTTGCATATTCATAGAGTCCTTCATTAATGTCATTTAGGAAATTTGATTTTCAGTAATATACCTTTTTCTAATTTCTCTAGGGCCAGGTTAACTTCCCATTCCTGTTTGAGCCTTAGATGTCACAGCCGTAAGATCATTAGGCAACAAATGAGATACTCTGTATTTGGCCACAGCCTGACTGAAACTTGCAGAAATTCTACTGTTTTTTTTCCAGTGCTTTCATACCATGTTAAATAAAGACGTTTGTCAGATAAATTTGTGTCAGAAAGTTCATTGTTGTACACAGAAATAAAAGCTTGAATTGCAGGAATAATTTTCTGAATATATCACAAATAACAAAGATTTTAAAAAAGTTAACAATCAAACTTTTTTGTAAGGAAAATGCAAAACAAGCAACATAGTTAATATTAGTCAGTAAATTCTGAGTCAGATTCTGTTCTAAGGTCTAAGGTCTAAGATAGCAAAATTGTTTGATAAGATGCACATTGTGACAGAAAGCCTTGGTGAATGGCAGCATGAGAACAAGAGAACTAATTCAGTGAGATGCCATCTATCCATTTTCACCATGGCTTATCCAACTAGGACCATTATGGGGTGTCGAGAAAGGTGGGATCGCAAGACAGTGAAGTGCTGTGGTTTACCTTTCATTACATCTGAGAAAGGACTTATCAACTAGCCTTTTAGGTACAAAATGACTAAAGAGTGCGATCACAGAGTTTATCTATGTGCTTTTGCAAAATGTAAATAGTCTATATTCTTGATCAAATATATAAAAATGTAAGTCTGATTAATGTGATTAATGAGAAATACAGTTTGAGTAGTGAAATGTTTCTAACACCTGACTTTCTGGCTTTTTACTGTTTTTTTTCTGTGTGTGTGTTTCTGGGCTGGGATTGTTTGAACCAGTGGGGAATGCAAACATGGCACACAGCCCAGATCTTGTCTGAGGCTATTAGTGTTCGGTCAAAATGACTAAGGAAACATTCAGAGAATGTCTGATTTTGATACGTACAATTGAATAAAATAAGCTAGAGGTAGAGGAAAAAAACAAAAACTAAGGCAAAGACAAACAGAGGCAAAGAATAAATGATAACCTAAAATGGGAACAGTTAGAACTAGACATGAACATGAACATAAATCTGAACAGGAGCATGCAAAAACAAAGACGTGAGGAAACCATAACAGGAGCATGAAAAACCTGAGACCTGAAGTGACATAAAATCTATAGCAATGAGACGAGATAAACAAATGACCCAACACTGAACAAAAGGAAACAGAGGACCTAAATACACAAAAAGGTAATGAGGCAAGTGGAACACCTGGGGAACACAGTTGACACAAATGAACATGACGGCACAGGGGAAGCAAAACTAAATACACTGAACATGGAAACATGAGACTGCTTAAAATAAACCAAGAAACATAATGAGATGAAGACTGTGACAACATGAGCTTGACAATAGGACATGAAAAAAAAACACAGACATGAAACTCATGACAGACTGGGGAGATGGAAAGGAATGGAACATAAGGAGGATGAGGCATGGGCATAACTAAAAGTCATGCATTGAGGACAAAACAGACTTACATAGGAAACTGGAAATTACAACTAAACAAGGAAGCATGGTGATAACATTAACTAGACTAAAGCCTCACTAAGACATACAGCTACAGCTAATGCTATTGTGATTAATAAACACAGAGGTTTGAAGAGAAAAAGTGAGGAAAAGTACTCTTTTAAATTAGTTAAAAAGGTATCATGTTATAAATGGATGTTCATGTGAGATTGAGACAATTGAAGTAAAATGCTATAAAATGAATGAAACATTAAGGGAAATTAATTCATATATGACTGAACATTCATATGTGATGGAATTACTAATAAGTTGTATTAAAGTACAAAAGGCAGGGTAGACATCCTGAGGATAGAGGCAGTTAGAACTGGGTGAGTCCCCTCACCCATCGTCCTCATCCAAGCTCTGCACTACTGGGTAATACTCATATTACCAAAGACTGGACTTTTTCAACAAAGAGCCGATCCAGACTTCCTGTATTCATTGCTGGTTCCACAGATTGACAGATGTAGCCTTTCTGTGGGCTATGTGAGGTCTTTTTTCACCATACTGTTGATGAATCAGACACTAGAAGTATTTTCTACTTCTCTTAATAAGACTATCAAGCTATCAGGTAGCTGTGAAGACCTTACATTGGATTTAGGGTTCCTGGTGCCTGTTCTCTGTATGTCCTAGAAAATATGCACAATAAACTGGATGAACCAGGATCAGTTTATCCTGGTAATGCTGATTTATTTATTTTCTGAAGCCAGGAGGACGGATGAAAGGGGAGGGGGCAAAGTTTCCCCATAGAGGAGTATGAGTATTTTTACTAAGAAGACTCTCATTAAAGATGACGCCACAAAAACAACCAAAAGTTAAATTAGTTTTTTTTAAATAATGCATTTCTTTGACAGCACTGCACCAACAATTAAAATGTAACAGCCCAATATAACATTAATATGTTTTAGAAAAAATTAAAGTGAAGTCAAGTCAAGTTAAGTCAAGTTTATTTATAAAGCACATTTAAAAACAACCGAGGCTGACCAAAGTGCTGTACAATAAAATACAAATATAAAATACAATAAAACACAAGTACATAAAACACCTCACTAATAAAACAAATTAAAACAATAAGTTAAACCTTGCTAAAAGCCAATGAGAAGAGGTGAGTTTTAAGAGCAGTTTTAAAAGTTCCAAGGCTTGTGGAGAATCTGATGTGAGGAGGTAAACTGTTCCACAGTCTGGGTGCAGCCACAGCAAAAGCCCTCTCTCCCCTAGTCTTTAGTCTGTACCTGGGAACATCTAAAAGCATCAGGTCTGCTGACCTCAAAGATCTCCTGGGGCGGTAAATGCTAAGAAGCTCTGCCAGGTAAGGAGGTGCAGTACCGTTAAGAACCTTAAAAACCAGCAGTAAAATTTTAAAATCAATCCTAAAAGCAAGTGGGAGCCAGTGGGGAGAGCAGAGGACAGGAGTGATGTGGTCTCTCTTTTTGGAACTGGTCAGCATGCGAGCAGCAGCGTTCTGCACCAGTTGAAGGCGATGCAGGCAGGAACGATCTAAACCAGCATAAAGGGAGTTACAGTAGTCCAGCCGTGAAGTAATAAAAGCATGGACCACCCTTTCTAGATCGTTCCTGGACAGGTAGGACTTGACTTTAGCTAAAATCCGTAGATGATAAAAAGATCCCTTGACTACGGAGCTGATTTGTTTATCAAATTTAAAAGCACTGTCAAAAGTAACACCGAGGCTCTTAATGGAGGAAGTACATTCGGAAGTTAGGGGTCCCATAAAATCAAAGGAAAGGTTGGGGTCTTTAGGAAGCCCAAACACAATGACTTCAGTTTTACTTTCATTTAGATGTAGAAAGTTAAGAGCCATCCAAGTCTTAATGTCAGACAAACAGGAGAATAACGGCTGCAGAGAGTCCTTACAGTCTAACCTCAGAGGGAGGTAGATCTGAATGTCATCAGCAAAGGTGTGGAAGGACACATTATGTTTGCGCAGCACATCGCCCAGAGGGAGCAAATACAGAATAAACAGCAGGGGGCCTAGAATGGACCCCTGAGGTACACCACAAGTTAAAGGAGCTCTGGGAGATGACAGGTCACCGAGGTGAACAGAAAAACTCCTGTTATCCAGATAGGACTGGAAAAAGGACAATATACATTATTAGGTATTGCTTCCTAGTAATGAATTGGACCTACCTTTGTCTTCACAACTGCTTTAAATCTTTACGGTGCAGATTCCACACAGTGCTGGAAATATTCCTGAGAGTATTTAGTCCACGCTGCCATGATAGCATCACAAAATTACCGCACATTTGGTTGCACATCAGTGATGTGAATCTTCCATTCCACCACATCTCGAAGGTGCTCTATAGGATAGAGATGACCCTTTTTTATGACTAGAGATGTTGTTAAACATTTCTAACCAGGAAGTCACGTATACAGAGACACACACACATACACACGCACACACATACACATTCACTCACATGCTCGCAACTTTTACAACACACCATATGGGTTTTACAATGGGGTGTTTCTGTAGCTGTTGTCACTGAATAAAAGGCTGCTAGGGGACGCTGGGCTGAGCTCAGGTGCGGAGCTTGAAGTTTTGGATCCTGACCAGACCGGCTTCTCTTGGAAGTTAAAATGGACTAAGCTCTGAGTGTCTTGCTTCATTCATGGGGATAAGTCTCTGAGTCAGCGAGGCCTGCGAGTGCAGACCTAACAGGGGGACACTCCCACAGGGCTTAAATCTGGGACTGTCCACCATTTGACCCTAGAACTAAAGAAGCTTCTTGGATTAGAGGTAAAATGTCTTCAAGCAACTTAAAGAAGTCCAGACACTTTTCTTTCCAAGCTCCTTGGACTACGATGTCCTGGATGACTGAGAACCTTCACAGACTCAAAAATCGACATCGATGTGCCTTATGTATGAATTCTGGTTGTGCTTACTGACCTTGAACCGATTTTATGTGGTACACGGCGCTCAAAAATCTGTCCAAAAAACTTTGGTAAGCTACAAAGTCGCACAACTTGGTGGATTGTTGGAGCATTACAGCTACCGTAGTCAGGAGCCTCGCAGAGTAATCTGGGTCCAAAACTCTGCCTGCTTCAGGTCCCAAAGTCAAACGAGCACTGCAGCTCCACTGAGAGTTAATTATTATTTATATTATAAAAATTATTTCATCTTTAATATCATGATCAGCATTGTTGTTTAACCAGGTGTAACAATTAAGTTTAACATCCAGGTGTCCATGAAAACAGAATTTATTAAATTAACGGAGCTAGAAATTAGCAGAAAGTTAGCTTGCTAGTTTCCACCCAAACATGATATAGCATGTTCTGACTGAGAGATTTCTGAAAAAATTCAAACGTACTGCTCTGCTATCACTTCCAACATAAATGAAGAGAGAAAACTAAACATCAGTGATGTTTGTGGGGTTACTAAGTTGGACTAGCTGGTACTGGTTTTATTTTGTTGTATTTAGCTGCAACACCTTAAAGGCCAGTTCATGAAAGTCTTGTTGGACATAAACCAGTCCGTGGTGCAAAAAAGGTTGTGGACCGCTGCTGTAAATGGACCAAACTTCAGTCAGGAGAACAACTGAGATAATCCATCCACAATACGGGAATAGTCATTAATATTAATATACTACAACAACATGGGAATAGAGCAGCTGTGAGAGAATTCAACATTAATGAATCAATGGTACAGAAATGGAGAAAGCAAGAAGAATGAGTTGAGTAAAGTTTGACTTATCTGACTGTTTTGTTTCGCTTAATGCACCTTATAATCCAGTACGCATTATGTATAAAACAGACCCATTCATTGACAGCACGCCTTATAAGCCGGTGTGCCTTATGGTCTGAAAAATACGGTAAGTGAAATCAACTAATATAATGAATACAATTTAACATACTGTTGCAATCTTCAGCATATCCAATGCAACATTAATTATCTAATATATTCTTTAATATTGAGCACAAGCAAAAGCTTAATAAAGACATGAGAACAAGTAAAGTAAAATACAAACTATTTTTTAAGCCAATCTGGTGATATCATGTGTTGATACTTGTATCAGACATATTAAGAAACACATATTTCCTAATGATTCTAACAGCCCCTCTTGCAGTAAAACAATAATTGCTATTTTGGACTTAATGCCTTACCATTGTCTTCTCTGTGGTTTTAGTTACGACTACAGTTTGACAAGGTGTTTGCTAATACCTAAGTAGGTTTACTGTTTAAACTTGATTGACTAGCTTGATTCATAACGGCAATTAATTTCCTGAAATCCTGTAATCTTTCCATTATGTTCATATTTCAGTCTAAGAAAATGCATTATTCTGATGCAGGTGAATATAAAATAAGTGCAGCATATTCACATGATAATTTTAATGATGATATTTAAAAAAAAAACACAACAAGAATAACTTAGTAAAAAGTACCAGTCATAATGAATGACCTTTAATATATTACACCTTTTCACATTTTCACATCATGTTCTCAACAAATAAAGACAAAAAGTATTGTCTCTTAAGCAATAACTATCATATTTCAGTTTAATTTCATAATTTCCTTAGGGATTAATAAAGTTTTCTGATTGTTTACTATCGCAATTGTTTGTTTTTTTTTACCATTTACATACTGAACAAGAAGAAAAGATTTTAATTCACAGCATACCTTTTCAAACATGCTTGAGTCCATACTGTACCGCTCTAATTTCAAACAACCTCTGAATACAGTTTGGCAGTAGATTACTCTGTGCTTTTCTTCATTTTCAGTGCAATATTTGAGCACAAACTTGAATAATTTCAGGGTGTGTTGTTTAATTACTGACTGACAGTTTGGTTCCTAATAATCTGATCCAGTTATAATTCATATGGCATAGTGTTTTGTTTTGTTTTCTTTTTGTTTACCCTGTCTGGGTGCTGACAAGATTATTATGTGGTTTCTGGCTCTAATCATTAGTTACACCTTGGGATATTTCTTAACAAAGGTGCTCTGGTAGCTGTATATAAGAAGAGCTCAACTTTCCGAATATCACTACAACAACTTCCTTCACTCTGAGACTGACTGCTGCAGCAGTGGACTAGACGTAATTACATGAGTCTTTGTTGTCAAATTTTTCTTTGCCAGGATAGGATTAACTGTGGAATTGTGATTGTTTAATTAATTTATTTGATTTGATTAAATCTTTATTACCATTTTTATTTCAACAGGTACGATCACTGAAACCATGCTGAAGGTAGCATTTGTGCTTGGATGCCTCCTGAGCCTCACTTTGACTCAACCTGTAAGTCTGACATTATCACATATTTTTACGTATTTATTTGCACTTATGCATTCAGATACCATTAATAATACTGTAATACAATAAAATGAAGGCAGTATTGAACTTGATCATTGTCTACAGATGGGTATGGCACGCAAAAGACTTGTGCGCTCAAGCTCTGAATCTTACTCTGGGTCAGGGGTGAGTGCTTTTCTTATTTTTTTTTCCATTACAAAATGGCAAATGATTTTTGATGCACAAGTCAGAGTACTGTGATTTGAATTACATTGTGGATTATTGCCTCCTAAATATCTAAGTTTTTAGTTTTACAGATGTAACGTTTCTCTGCATTTGATAATAAATATTTTTATTTGTGGTTTTTCAGGAAGCCAATCAACTGCCACAGTTAAACAATCAACAGCTGCAGCTACTCATACAATTACTACTTGCCAGCCTAGCAACAACCACTACTAGAGCTCCAACCACTACAACAGCTGCAACCACCCCTCGTCCGGCTGTAACTGGTTAAAAACTGGCATTTAACTATTGAATGAAAGTTAGCATGCAGTGCAACTGTCAATTTGTGATATTTTAATGAGAAAACATAGCAGTGTCTACCAAATAAAATTTATGAATAGAAAATGTGTGTTTTTCTGTTTGTAAGAAATGTAAGTCCCTCAGCTAACCATTATATTCCCCTTTCAATAAAGAGTTTACATCACATGTGATGTGAGCAGCTATTTAGGTGTTTACTAATGAACACTGTTGATCTAAAATAGAGTTTAAATTATGGTACATCAACAATATTACATAATAAACTTTCTTAAGTTTTCTAAAATTGAGTAGACTGTGCTTCCCTAATATTTAGAAGCTGCTGCCGAGGTTGGTAGCATTAACTTGAAAGTTATATTCCTGGTGGTTTTTTTTCAGTAGGAACATTCATAGTCAAACAGTTTAGCAACGGCGGGTCAAGGGGCAAGTTAGGACATAAAAGTGATAGCCTGTCAGTATGCCTTGTTATTTAAGACCGTTTATATACTGGAAAGAGTTTAAGATTAAGATTTCAGATTCAGATAACATTTTAAATCCCCTACATGTGAGTGGTGGAAATTTACTCACTCCAAAAGTAGCTACCATCCACATCGAAAGGAGATGGCTAAGGCTACATCCACACTAATGCGATTTTTTTTGTTGTTGTTTTTTTTTTTTTTTTTGCTTGCCCCGTTTGGCTCTTTTGCCATCAGAATTATTGTCTAAAGGCAAAGAAAGATGCCCAACGGATTTACTTTACCAAATTGACCATCCCAGCCTTGCCGTAATGGTCTATTTCACACCTCCAAAGTGTGCGGGCCCGGGGGGCGTGGGATGAAAAGGGGGGGGAACAAAACGCTTGGACACTGCTAGCACGGGCGCCTACAGAAACGCAAAGCAGGAGATGAAGCATCGCTGAATATGTTTCCAAACCAACTTCATTCTAAGCCAAAGACTAGAAAATATGGTGAAGCATATCTTCCCTTTGGCTTCACCTGCACAAGTGCCGAGGTAGGTCTCCCCTGCAGAATTGGTTTTCCCTTCGTCGGGAGCAGCGCTGGGCTGTTTAAATCACGGACAAACAGTATCCCACATTCGTGATTTTTAGTTCACAAACACTTCTTGTAATGACTAACTACTCCTGACATTTTGGAGATATACATACTATACTATACTTTATACAGTAAAGTTACAGTGGGATACAAATAATATCAGGCTGATCCTGCCACGATTTGTTCCCCCGGTTCAAATCACGGACAAACAGTATCCCACAGCTGTTTATGTTTTTAAACCTATTTTGCACAGAGAGGCATTTTTTGAAAAATGTATTGATAGCAATGTTGAATATTATTACACAGGAAAAAAACAACTACACGTAAAATAATCACATCGTGACGCCTCTGCCTTTGTAAATGGAGGGACAGTAACTGCGTGTGTGAGTAAGCAGATGTAAAACATCTTTCAAGCAGCAAAAACATCCGCCTTGGCTATTGGTCTATTTGATTCACCTTTTATTGTTTATTTTATTTTCACTTGCTAAATACGGGACAGACTTGACTGGGGAAAAGAAAGGGGAGAAAGAAAGAGGGAAAGAAAAACAGCGGGGAAGAGGGACGGGATAAAGGGCAAAAAACAAAAACCAACAAAATAAGCAGACAAAAAATACATATATCAATCACCTGGATCACCTGTTGAGAAAGAAAAAAGAAAACAAGCAGAAGAAAAAAAAAGAGCAATATAATAAACAACATCAATGATATATGGGAATATAACAGTAAATACTAAATATTAAACATTATTGTGCAGCACGTAAGATCGACAGCGCACAGTGTGCTTTGAGGTAGGAGCCAAAAAGGGTGTAGTTTGTGTGTGAGCACCGTGTGAGCACCTGTGAGCATGGAGCGCTTGTTTTAAAAGGTTCCTTCATGTAATGATCTGCTAGAGGGTGTGGGGGGGCCACAGCCCCGTCCTCCAGGGCATGAAGCAGGTATGGAGGAGATCAAAACTCCAGACATCCAGAGGCCCCCAGAACACAAGAGACCAAGGAAGACCAACAGAGGGGCAGCCGCGCCACTGTCCCAGAAAGAGCTGAGGAGAGTCCCAGATGAGGGCTCACTCAGCAGAAACGGCTGTGCCAGAGTGGACCCCACATTCCAGACCCCAATTGGACGGCCAACTCCTCCTCCCAGACCCCCCGCTCCAACAGGCCGCAGAGAACAGGGGTGTGTGAAGACTCCAAACCTCCCTCCGCCCGCTCATATGTAGTGTTGATGCATGTGTGTTCTAAGGTGCATTTAAAACCCAGGACGGCATGGAGCTACTTGCCAGAGAGCAGGTAAGCCCCTCCTGCTACCCCTCAATGTCTACGTGTATTTAAAATTGAGAGGTGGGCAACGACGCCAGGGGTGAGGTGTACACCCTGATGGTCTTTTGGATTCCGTGTAGCGTGCCCACCCCCAAGATCCTTTAAGTATGTGTTATGAGAGTGTGAGTAATGTGAATGTCTAAGTTGTGGGATAAAATTGAGGCACAGCCAGCCAGAAGGGGACAGAGGGGGGGGATGCCTCCCCTGCACCCTGGTGACACACCTTTACCCCAAGGTAAAGGTGTGTCAGATGTTATTCTCATTATATATGCTCCCCCTAGGCTTAATCTTTGAAAAATATAACATTTCTTATCACCTCTATGCCGATGATGTACAAATTTATTTCAATTAGATGATGACGACATTGCTCCTTCGTTGCACTGCTTCCTCGAGTGCATGAGAGAAGTCAGAGAATGGCTTTCAGACAATTCCCTTATCCTGAATTAAAAGAAAACGGAGATTGTGGTGTTTGGCAACCATATCCCTAGGGGCCTATCAGCTGATACCTTTGGTTCCTTTGCCACTTCTTTCTCTGACTCAGTTAGTGACCTAGGTGTCCTGCTGGACAGCTCTTTCAAATTTAACAAACAAGTGTCTTCAGTAATCAAATCTAGGTTTTACCAACTGCGCCTTATTGCTAAGGCTAAGCACTATGTTCCTCATAAAGATCTTGTAAAGCTCATTCATGCTTTTGTGACTTCTAGATTGGATTACTGTAATTCCCTCTACTTTGGTCTTTACTCCGCTCTCCTTCACAGACTTCAGCTTGTCCAGAATGCTGTGGCTCGCCTCCTGACTGGCACTAGAAAGCATGCCTCTATCACCCCAGTTCTTATTGAGTTGCATTGGTTACCCATAAAATATCGGATTGAATTTAAAATATTGTTGCTCACCTTTAAAATTATAAATAATTTAGCCCCTCGTTATCTTGTCGATCTTCTTAGTCTGTATGTCGCTGGGCGAGCCCTCAGGTCTTCAGCCCAATTACTCCTGGCTCAGCCTAGATCTAGACTTAAATCTAGGGGTGACTGTGCTTTTGCCCTGGTTGCACTGAATCTGTGGAACAACCTTCCTATCGCTATCCGTGCGTCAGACTCCGTTTTATCTTTTAAATCCCGTTTAAAAACTAATTTATTCAACATAGCTTTTCCATCTAGTTAGTGTCCCTATTTTATATTTGGTTCAATTTCTTATTTATGTACTTTTATGTTCTGTAATTTCTTGTTTATGTACTTTATCTTTTAGCTATATCTGTTCTTAGTAACTTTGTTCGTATATTCCCTTTTATTGCTGTATAATTAGTGCCCTTAACCAGATGACATATGTGGTACTTTGTTAATAGTCTTTTATTTATTGTCTTAATTTTCCTGTTTTTATTGTAAAGCACTTTGGTGTACCGCTGGTCTTTTAAACGTGCTATACAAATAAAGTTGTATTGTATTGTATTGTATAGGCCCTGCATGTGTGGGTGATTGTGGTGCAGCGGGAAGAGGGAGGCAGCTGGAGATGGGGAGGGAAGGAAGGGAGTGGCAAGTGACCCCTCCCTGGGGCAAGCTCCCCCGCTGACCCAAGTGGCCGCCCCTAAACTCCGCAACCCGCCAGGGAAAGGGGGCCCAGGCCCATCCGGACCAGGGCTCAGTCCAGCAGCGCCGCCTGGCACCACACACTAATACGTTTTCATTTGAAAACGCATTGTTTTCTCTCCATTTTGGCCTCCCGTCCACACTGAAACGGGATTTTCCCTGAAGGAAAATGCAGCGTTTTCAAAACGCTCTCGAAAATGCATACATTTGAAGACTGTGCTTATTCGTCATAGTGTGGACAGCGAAAACGGAGACTTTCGAAAATAATGACGCATGTTAGTCATGTGATGCAGTCATGTGACCAATTAAACAAAGATAGCGGAGGGCATTATACAGCAGTTGTTTTGTTTGCTCTCAATTTTGACATCCCTATTAACGATTAATATCAGTTTGCACATGCTTCAGTTAGCTTTTCTTCAAATTCTTTAATTCTCACTAGCTTTTGCAACTTTGTACTTTTGTGTTACTTGCAGCAACAACTCCACCTCATTGTTAGTCCATTTAAAAAACTCGGTGCTTTTCCTCGACATTTTGCCGCAATGTTTCAAAGAGCCGGAAAGTAAATAAACGGCAGACAGAAATAAGGCAGGACGAATCTTCTTGTGTTTCACGCATGCGCAGTACTGGAACGTAAGCATTTTCAGCCGTTTCAATGTGGACGCACAACTCTGTGAAAACAACTGAAAACGCTAGTGTGGACGCGGAGCGTTTTCAGACCAAAATGCCGTTTTCAAATCTATCCGGGCTAGTGTGGACGTAGCCCAAGGCTGTCGCCTCCTGAGTAAGGTGTTGCGGCAGGTCATGTCCTGCTGGTTGGAGTGTTAATTTTTACACAGTCAGAAAACATAGAAAGAAGAAATCCTCCTCCTCCACATTTTAAGGTGTGACTGATGATTAGAGACAGAAAGATATCTACTGTGATGAAATCTACTCCCCACTGCTGTGTAATCCATTATTGTAAATTTAAATGCTATTAGCAAACACAGATCTTGAGTGTGATTAAAGTGTTGTGTAGTTTCTTTAACATTTTGAGAGGCCATTTGAGTCTAATAACTGATTAAATGCTGAGTTTAGGATGTCATTTTTAGCATCTACGTGCATGTTCAAATCACCCATAATAATTATCTTTTCTGAGCTGAGCACTAAATCAGATAAAAAGTCTGAGAATTCAGTCCGAATCTCTGTGTAAGGCCCAGGTAGACGATAGATAACAACAAATAAAACTGTTTTTGAGATAGATAGAGAGATAGATAGATCTAATAATGTCCTGTTACATGACTTTACTGTACAAGGTACAGTGCAGTAGCTTAAGCCCATAATAGCAACTCATTTCCTAAGAGAAAAGTCAGACAGAAATGCAAACTTCACTGGGTGTATACCTTTTAAATGCCTAGGCCACTAAGTCTTTTGATTTTTAATCATAGCCAACTTTTTCATCAGTTCACCTGTTTGACAACACGAGAAGGTGGAGACGTGCATTAAAGTAGTAATATAAAATGTTTTCTGATTGTGTAAAAATTAATAAAGAAAAACCTTAGACAAATCAATTAAACTCTGTTGTTATTTCCGATGTTTGTGATGAAACTAGTGCAACAGTTTCATGTCCAAGTGGGATTTCTGTCTCTAATCATCAGCCACACCTTCAAATGGGGAGGAGGAGGATTTCTTAACAAAGCTGATCCAGTAACTGTATATAAGAAGCACTCAACATCCAGAGCATCACTAAAACAACCTCGTTCACTGTGAGACAGTCTGCTGCAGCTGTACAGATTCAGGTAATTAAATCTTTATTCTCAATATTTTCTGTGTCAGGATTGTAGAAGAGTGTTTTCATTTTGCGTCTTTATTATCCTCATTATCTTTTTCAACATTTACAATCACTGAAACAATGATGAAGGTATTTCTGCTTGTATGCCTCCTGAGCCTCACTCTGCCTCAGGCTGTAAGTATTCTCATTAGGCATGATTCAATAACACTATAAGGGAAAATATATGCAGATACTATAAGAGTATAAGTATGTACAAGTAATACCCTGCTTTTGAATCTTCTACAGATGGACAAGGCATACGAATGCCTGGCCTGCTCTGGCTCCAATTCAAATGAGGTGAGTGTTTTCTTTATCCTCCACGTTTAAATCACACAGGAGCGTCACTTTCTCTAAAACATTTTCTTTACAGGTGAACAACAATTTTATTGAATTCCTGCAGCTCTAGCTTGCCCTTCTACAACCACTTGCTACAACTACTATAACAGCTGCACCCACTACAACTACAATAGTTGCAGCCACTACATAAAAGGACACCAAAGATCAAAGAGTGGTTTTAAGCCTTTGCATTTGCGTCAAATTTCTGACATAGGCACCATGTTGTGTTTGCCTGTTATGTTTTTGTTTTTTGTTTAAAAAAAATTTAACCATGACTTCTTAATCAGTCTTTATGGTCACTATTGTCTTTAGCTGTCAAATAAAATTCATATGTGAAAATCATGTAAATTCAGATTTCATTTTTTGTCTTTTTGTTTTTTCTCTCTCTACAACCTCTGTGTTATTCTAAGTCAAAATTTACACATATTTGGACAATGACACAATTTATATTCCCCCTATGAGCGACAACAGTGAATTTTAAATCAAACAATCAAATGTGATTGAAATGCAGACTTTCAGCTTTAATTCAAGGAGTTAAACAAATATAGTCCATTAGCACTGAGTGAAAGATTTTAGATTATAATTGGTGTGATGTGTCACACCCAGAAAGATCTGGATCAAATCTTGACCTAAATTTTCCTCCTTCAGATCATTTAAAAAGCTTTCAAAGTGAAATGTGTGTTTGTGTGTATATATAAGATGAGTTCTCACTCTGGCTCATCACGACCACAAGCCTTATACGTGGCTCTGTTTGTTTGAAATATTAAGGTGCTAAAACTAGGGTTGAGTAACTCTTTTTATGATGCTTTGTTGTGATACTCAGAAATCTAAATATCTCACAATTTTTAATATCTCCTTTACCATTAGCTCTGGCCTCTGACAGTGGACTCATCTTTGTGCTTGTCCTGCTAGACCTCAGGACAAGCACAACAGTTCACTGCTGTCGACCATAATATCTTATTCATTTCTGACCAGAATAAGCCATTCAATGGAAATATTAAACACATATGTAGGACTGCTTTCTTCCATTTGCACAATATGTCTATAATTAGAAATATCCTCTCTCAGAGTGAAACTGAAATACTAGTTCATGCATTTATTATTTTTGCGCTGGACTACTGTAATTTGTTATTATCAGGATGTCCTAAAAAAACTCCCTGAAAAGTCTTCAGTTAATCCAAAATGCTGTAGCAAGGGTACTTACAGGAACTAGAAAGAGAGCTCATATTTTTCTTATATTGGCTTCTCTTTATTAGTGCCCTTCTAAATTCAAAATCTTGCTCATCTCATACAAAGTGTTAAATAATTAAGTGCCATCTTATCTTATAGAATTGTATCACCTAATTAGAGGACTTTGCTGTTAGACTGCAGGCTTACTTATGGTAAGCTAGCATGTTTTAAAGTAGAATTGGAGGCTGAGCCTTCAGTCTTTCCTGTCTTCCTCCCCTTACCCCAACCGGTTTTGGCAGATGGACGACCCTCCCTGAGTGTGGATTTGCTGGAGGTTTCTTCCTGTAAAAAGGGATTTTTTCCCCCACTGTCGCCATAGTGCTTGCTCAAAGGAGATCATATGATTGCTGGGATTTTCTACTTTTTCTTTGTAGCGTCTGAACCTTATGGCCTAAAGCACCATCCCACATAGCAAAACTGGTATGGCCTGGATCTGGCCCACACAATGTGCTTACACATGACCCACATACCGCAAAGAATTACGGCCCTTTGGTATCCCAGATCTGGTTTGCCAGAGGTGGCCCACACATGGGCCAGCACAAAGCCAGTTGCAAACACACTGATGGTCCTGTGCTGGCCCATGTGTGGATTACCTCTGGCAAACCTGATCTGGGCCACCAAACGGCGGTCATTCTTTGCAGTATTTGGGCCATGTATAAGTTGTGTGCAGCCACGGGCGAGTTGCAGACACACTGCTGGCCCTGTGCTGGCCCAGAACAGTTTCAGCTCTGGCCCCAGATGTCAGCCTAATGTGTATCTTAATCAAGCCATATAATAACAACATGTGCCACAACATGCAAAAGTAACATGACAAAACTCTGCTCAGACAGTGAATGGACTGATTCTTATTCAGCACTTTTCTACTCTCCCAGATTACTCAAGGTGCCCTATACAACATGCCCCATTCACAAATCACACTCTTTCTCTAAACCGAGTGCTTCCTAACTACATTCATACTCTTGACATGCAGACTGGGGGAGGCAGGGATTGAACTACTCATCTTCCAATCAGTAGGTGACCTGCTCTACCGCCTGAGCTACAGCCTCCCAGTGGCAACAATGAGTAAACTGTCACTAAGTTTTGGATAAAGTGTACACTCACAAACCTGTTAAACCTGCATTTGAAACGTTGGCTACCCTAGCAGTATAGTATTGCAACATGTTATTTTTGGTTATTCTAACTAAAATAGGAAAATAGGAACATAAATAGTGCCATCATTGCCAGACCTGGCCCACATCTGGATGACATACCACTTACCATGCCAGAAGTCAGCCAGCAGTGCCAGCTTTACACCAGATCTGGGCCAGACCTGTCTGCTATGTGTAATGAGGCAACTGTTATTGTGATTTGGAACTGAATTCAGTTAAATTGAAATTGAAAAAGAACCTGACTTTCAAATACAGTACATCTGATCTTTTTTGGAGGTTTTATTTTTTTGTGTGTGTTTTTTTTTTGTAACCGCTCTCTGGGAATCAACTCATTTGTGCAAAAATACAAATTTCTGCCTGTCAAACTATGTTCTTTTTTGTGGTTGTTTGTAGATTCAACTAAAGAAATAGTAACAAATTAACTGTATCTGTGCTAGACTGCTAGTAACAAAGTGCCTATAGATACAATGTAATCATTAGTTCTTTGCACATTCGTTGGTAATGAGTAGACACACCACTGGTTTGTCCATTTATTGAGGTGCAATGGCCAAGTCAGTCACCCAACACAAACCCACACAGCAGATACTGGAGACAAAACTGAAGAAAAAGAGACCCACAAAGAAGCAGCACCTGAAGACTTTTCCTAAAGGCCTAAAAAAAAAAATCTGAAGAGAACCAGTAGTTTTGATGCTTATGGTTTGTGTTATTTCCATCAAAGTATAAAAAATAATGTTTGTATATAAAATGATGTCAATTCATCCAGCTATTTTTGAGCTGCTGAAAATTTGGGTCTACAGATAAAAGGTATCGGTATTTGTAGTTCTTACACAGTAAATGCAGTATTTTTCCAAAGACACTTGAACTAAAGCTGAAAGTCTGCAATTCAACATTATCTTGATGGTTTGTTTGAAAATTCACTGTGATTGTGTACAGAGAAAAAATGAAAAAATATGTGTACAAAAACTTGTGTTCTTAAAAATAGAAAGGTGTATGTAAAAATTAAATACAAAAAATTTGAGTCAGATTTTCAGTGATGAACTTTATTTGGCAGTGACTTAACACAATAGTGAGCAGAAAGATTTAATAAAAAAAATCAAGATTCAATTTGGAAAAGAGGAAAACTAATGCAAAACAAGCAACATTGTGCTGGCTTCAAAAAAGCAATGCTGGCTTAAAACCACTCATTGAAATTTAGTTTCCTTTACGATTTCAGGGAGTTATAGTGGGTGCAGCTGTTATAGTAGCTGTAGCAAGTGCTTGTAGGAGGGCAGAGAGAAGCTGCTGCAGGAGATATTGTTGTTGTTGGTGATCTGTAGAGAGAAAAAACCCCCCAAAGCTTTTACAGTTCATCTGTGATTTGAATGTGGAGGCGAAAGAAAGCACTCGCCTCATAGTGTCCGTGTGCCCTCACCATCATCCAAAGTGTGGTATTACTTGTATTTGCATATTAAAATATCTGCTAATATATCACTTATGATAATACTTGCAGGTTTAACCAGAGTCCCGCACAGGAAGCATCCAAGCAGAAGTACTTTCAGTATTGTTTGAGTTAATGTACCTGTTGAAAAAAGATTAAAGACAATAAGATATGTTAAAATGACAAATTCACTCAAGCAAAAAAAAAAAAAAAATGTCTTTCACAATCCTTACTCAAGAAATGCTAAGAGTAAAGATTTAATCACCTTAAGTTGTAAGGCCACAGCAGATTGTCTCAAGGAGGTTGTTGTAGTGGTGTTCTGGATGTTCAGCTTTTCTTATATACAGTTACTGGATCAGCTTTGTTAAGAATACATCCTCCTCCACATTTCAAGGTGTGGCTGATGACTAGCCCTGTAAAGCCAAGTGTAACATATTTGATCTTTTTTTTTTTTTTACTTTTGTGACTTTTTGTTGCCAGATGTAGCAAATATGATACAAATTTAAATACATGTATGTGAAAATTTAAATTGAAGATCTTTTTGAAAACATTTCATCAGAAGGGTTCAACAAACACTCAAAATTTAAAAAAAAAATGTTCTGGCATTTATTTCACAGTTCAAGCTGATATAATTATGTTGAACTCATTTCATCACAAGTTTCAGAAATAACACAGTTTAATAAATTTGTCCAATACTGAAATGTTAACATTAATCTGAATATAACCAGAAAACATTGCACATTACCACCGTAATGTAGGTCTCCACCCTGTAGTGTTTGCAAACTGGTAAACAGATGGAAATCCTCGCTATGATTACAAATCAGGAGCTTTACCAGCTTAGGCAGTTTACAGACAACACCCAGTGCAGCATCAGGGATTGTTGGGAAATGAGTCGCTGTTATAGGTTTGAGTTTATTTGATAGATGGTCCACATAAAACTTAAAAGTTATTCAATTTGGGTGACCGTGTTTCAGGGGGTGGGGAAGCTCATCTTGTAACCGGATGGTTGCCGGTTCGATCCCCAGCTCTGTCTGTCTTGGTTGTTGTGTCCTTGGGCAAGACACTTCACCTACTGGTGATGGCCAGAGGGGCTGATGGCGTGATATGGCAGCCTCGCTTCTGTCAGTCTGCCCCAGAGCAGCTGTGGCTACAACTGTAGCTTGCCTCCATCACTGTGTGAATGAATAGTGGAATTGTAAAGTGCTTTGAGGGTCTTGCAAAGGGCTATATAAATGCAGTCCATTATTAATTAAAGAACAGGAAAGGTGGGTCCTTGCTTGTGTTTTTGAAATGAGAGCTATACCACACCAAAAAAAAGCTGACTAAACAACAAAACCAGCCAGGTCATAAGCTAACATTTTGCTAGGATTAGGTTCGAGTGCCCTATCACACTACATATATCACACTTTCCCGGTGATAAACAGTTTCATCACATTCTCACATTGTATGAGAGCTTATTTGTCAACACTGTTACATCAACTTCAGAGAAAGTTTCACTAATGCTGGCTAACATCAGTTAACAGCTAAAATCAGCAGCAGTTACAAAGACAAAAGTTCAGGATATCTTCAACAACCCACCGCAGTGTCGCTGCCATCACACAGAAGTGAGTTTCATAAAGTTGTATCGGACTTGTTGCGTCTAACTTTTGGTCAAATCTTCTTTGGACTGATGAGACCAAAAGTTGACCTTTTTGAGAGGTTTGAGGCATTAGGCCAGTCCCTTTGGTGCAAAACTAAAACAGTGACAGTGGTAAAACTGTGACAGTGGTAGTGACTTATTTTCTCTCTACCATAAAATCCTGAAGGAGAAAGTTATCAGTTCATGTCCTCAAACTCCAGTAATTTGATTAAAGAATGCCCAAGGCAAGACAGGAGAGTAGGACAACTACTTTTTTTCAAGTGAAAGTCCTTAGTGATTGCTTAGGTGTTACAAGCATCGGAACAGCTGAGAAGCATTTTCTCTAAACACTGCGCTCTCCTACTCTAAACGCCACATCAAGATGGACAGATTCAGTTTTTCGACTTCCTTACCAGGATGATTGAGCATGCATCAAGATACTTTACAAAGCTTGTTAGACACTGTGAAACACATCATGAGGATCCCTGGATGTTAGAAGATAAATAGAAATGGTCATGGACACTTGCATTTTTAAAAATTCTTTTAATTGAAACTGCAGTGGTAATACACAAAGATTTATTATATAGATATAAAGATAGAGAGGACATAGTGACCATTCTTCATATATTTTTACGTGTAGACAATTGTACGTAAGGAACATTCACAAAAACATTTTAGTTTTGTATGTGAATACATACCATGCAAATCTCATATCACTGTGGTTCAGAAACAAGATTAGCTCTTGCATACACAACAGACCACAAATCCCCAGTATTATTCTATGAAATACAACATTTCTTCACATTCAAGACCTCTAGGACAAAAGAAAATATCACTGAATGCTGACTGGAAGACTGGTACTTAACCCTTTAGTTTTAAGTATCTCAGACCAAAATTTATATCAAGTAAGGACAATGTACACCACAGTTTCACAATTGAATGTTAGACAAAACCAACGATGGCATATAATTTCTGACAGAAATCATACCTACTAAGAATTAGGTGTAATTCAGGTGTGTCCCTGATTATTGCCCAATTGTGTTTCCTCTTATATTAAGATGAGGATGTTTACTAAGAATTATAATTTCCCAACAGTTACGCAAATGAGGTTAAATCATCTCTTGCAACTGTGTATAAAAAGCTCCACTGTCAGTACAGCATTACCACAATCATCCACATCTCTGAGACAGTCTGCTGAAGTTGTGAAGACCTGACGGTAACATTTCTCATCAATCCTTTATTGCTTCTGTGTTTTCAGTATAATGTTGGTGAATGGTGATTTGCTGATGGATTTTGACCACATCTCATCAAAATTATTGTAACAGGTGAAATCACTGAAACCATGATCAAGGTTGTGTTTCTGCTTGGATGCCTGCTGAGCCTTGCTCTGGCAAATCCTGTAAGTGTAATATGACTGAAGACTAAATTAATGTTTTAATATATAATGTATAACTATATCTTGTACTGTGTGTGGAATCGTGTCACCAGAGACTGTATCAGTGTTCCTGTACTGTCATATCCAAAGAACACATTTGCATGGTTTTTTTTTTTTTAAAACAGATTGACTCAGCACACGAGCGTGATGCACGTTCTTCATCTAGGGAGGGGGTGAGTGTCATGTTTGTCTTTCTATGTTTGAACATTAGACACACTGGACTCTCCAATATTATCATATCCAAAGAAAGCCATTCAACAGAGAATGCATTATCCCATGTAATAATATTTATTACTTATTTTCTTGCAGACTACTGGGACTAACACCAGTTATCTTACCCTGATAACAGCTCTTCTACAGAATCCAACACTTCTGCAGAATCCAACGCTCCTTGCAGCGATTCTTGCCGCTATACGATAAGCTGCTCCTTCACCAACAGCTATTACTGTTACAAAGAATGAATTGAAAATGAACCAACAATGAATAAAAACCCATGTTGAACGGCATCATTGTTTTTCATAATGTATTCACACAGATTATTGAAAATCTCCACTTATTTTTGAATGACTTGGTCTTATAGAGAGTTTAAAAAAAGCTTGCACGATTCATAGGTCAGTGTTGTGGCTTAACAGAAAAACAAAAATCTTTTGAAATTCTGACTTATTTTCAGAAAGCAGACCATTTTCAATGCAAAATGTCTTACTCTTTACTCTTGCTCAGCTGATTAATGCGCCACGGTGCAAAAACACATTGAAAAAGGGGTGGCTGGAGCTTAGGAGGTAGCACAGATCATCTACTGATTAGGAAGGTTAGTGGTTGAATCCCTGGCTTCCCCAGTCTGCATGCACAATACTTGTCTCAAGTTAGTAACCCCAAGTTACTCTGATGCATCCATTGGAGTATGAACGTGTGTGAATGTTAGCTAGGAAAGTTAATATGGGTGAATGTGGCATGTTGTATAAAGCAGGGAGAGTAGAAATGCACTATATAAGAATCAGTCCACTTACCAAAGCAATACAGCAGCTATTAAAGACAAAACTGAAGATAAAGAGAACCAAAGAGAAGCAGCAACCGAAGGCTCTGTAGTAAATGCCAAGAAGAACATCTGAAGGGAGGAGACACAGTATTTGTGATGTTCATGGTGTATAGACTTAAGTATTTCAGTCAAAGCATAAAAAAAATGATGTTTGTATAAAAAATGATGTCAGGTCATCCAATTAGTACGGAGCTGCTCAAAATTGGGCACTAAAGATAAAAATGTTTGTAATACTTAAACAGTTGATGTCATATTTTTGTAAAGACCCACCCACATTAAAGGTGAACGTCTGCAATTCTGCAATAGTATCTCAATTGTTTGATTTAAAATTCCCTGTGATTGTGTACAGAGAAAAAATGGCAGAATCTGTGTACAAAAACTTGTGCCTAACCATACAATACAATGGTGTTTGTGAAAAACAAACAAACAAAAAAAATACATTTTGAGTTTAACTGATTTTCACTGATGAACTTTATTTGGCAGCTACTAAACACAACAGTGATCAGAAAGTCAAAAGTCAAGATTCAATTTAGAAAAGAGAAAAAGTAAAGCAAAACAAGCAACATTGTCCTGGCGTCATAAATGCAATGCTGGCTTAAAACCACTCTTTGGTTTTTTAGTTTCCTTTATGATTTCAGGGAGTTATAATGGATGCAGCTGTTGTAGTAGTTGTAGCAAGTGCTTGTAGGAAGGCAGAGAGAAGCTGCTGCAGGGAGATGTTGTTTGTTGGTCATCTCTAGAGAGAAAAATATCCATTTTACAGAACATTTTACAGAAAGTGATGTTCAATAAGATGAATAGATAAGTTGAGAAAAAGTTAAGATACAATAAGATGAACTAAAACGACAGATTCATCCAAGCAAATAAAAATTATCCTTCACAATCCGTGCACAAAAAATACTGAGAGTAAAAATGTTATTTGTACAGCTGCAGCAGACTGTCTCTGTCACAGCTGCAGAGGCAGATGTGTGGGATTTTAGAAGAATGGGGACCCAAATGCAGACATGGATGCGGGAGAATGTTTTGAACAGAAAGCGAGCCTTTATTTATGGATGATCTATACTGCAAACAGGTGGAACAGAGAAAACTAACAAAACCTAAACTAGGGAAAACTAACCATAAACATATAACCTGAGGGTTGACCAGAACCAGGGGATGAGGAACCAGGAAACACAGGAAAGCTGATGGAGAGAACGCTGAGGCAATACAGGGGAGTCATGCAGAGGTAACACAGGAGGGAGACATGGCTCAACCTAATGAACATGACGAGACAGGGAGGAAGGAAAACTGAATACAATGACATAAGACACGGACCTTCAAAGTAAAACAGGAAACATAGCGACTGAACACAAGATACGTAAACTTAACAAAGAGACCGGGGAGACAGAGAACATAGGAACGTGAAACGTGGGATGGGAGGGCACCGAGTAGACAACACAGGACACAGGGAAGCCAAATACCAAAACCTAAGAACTAGAACTCAAGAAATACTACTGAACTAGGGAGCTAGAAATACTAGGACAGAAACCAAAACACTAACAGTGAAAACCATGAATAACAAATAATCAAGAAACACAAATTAAAGAGATACAGAACACTGGGTCACCAACTCAGGACTGTGACAGTCTCAGAGAGAAGGAGGTTGTTGTAGTGAGATTCTGAATGTTCAGTGCAGGAAGCATCCAAACAGAAATGCCTTCAGCATGGTTTCAGTTATTATACCTGTTGATAAAAAACAAAAAACAAAGACATTAAAGACAATAAGATAGCAAAATGACAAATACATCAATTAAAAAACAAAACAATTATCTTTCACAATCCTTACACAAGAAATGCTGAGAGCAAAGATTTAATTACCTTAAGTTGTAAGGCTGCAGCAGACTGTCTCAGAGAGAAGGAGGTTGTTGTAGTGGTGTTCGGGATGTTCTGGATGAAATAATACAGGTCAACAGATTTGTGCAATACTTCAATGTAAACTATAATCTTTATATCTGTCACGGTCCTGGGTCATTTGACCCAGCATTTTCAGTTTGTTGTATTTTGGTATTTATCTGTGGTATTATTTATGTTCTGATTGTTTAGTTATCGTGTTTTGAATATTATAATTCTATGTTTCAGTTTATTCTGGTTTAGGGTTTGTTCTTAGGGTTTGTGTCTTGTGCCTTTGTGTTTAGTGTAGCTTTAGTTCAGTGTCACGTCGTCGTCTTTCTGAACTGTTTCCTGTTTTACTTTGAAGGTCCATGTCTTACGTCATTGTATTCAGTTTTGCTTCCCCCTCGTCTCATCAGGCTCATCAGGTCCAGCTGTGTTTCCCACATGTGTGTAATCGCCCTGTGTTCTTCAGTGTGTATTTAAGTTGTGTCTACTTGTGTGCTGTTTGCTGGTCCGTCTGTGTGTTTGCCCTGCTGTCAACCTTCATGTGCCTTCGCCCACCTTCCTTCATGTTCTGCTTTGCTGTTTTGTAGTTTAGTTTCTCCCAGTGTAGTTTATCTTTAGTTCCGTTTTGCCATTCTCTCCTTGTGTTTTATGTTGCAATAAACCTCGTTCGCATCTCAGCGAATGCCTGCTCTTGGGTCCTCATTTATGCCTCCACACGGCTCACCCCGTTTTCCGTGACAATATCAGTGTTTGCCAGCCACTGGAGAAATGATTAGGTGTGCCCTGGAAGATCCTCTGGTTCCACCTGATTAGTACTCTAAGCAATGGGCATGAGTAACAGGCAGAACAATTACTTTCTCTTCCACTAGAGGGCAGTAATTAAATAGGTTGCCAACTCCCAGTAAAACAGAAGGACAGGAAGAAGAAATTACATAATAGTCATGCTGTGAGACCACGCAGGGCGTAATAGCAATAGATGAATATTTGAAAAGAAAAAGTAGTCAATCTGATCTGGGTTCTGGAGAAAATTCTGACCAAGATGAAGGCCATAACATGACTAGTGGTCAGAACGAGGCAAAAAAGGTATACTGGGGACCAGTGTTGGTCAAGTTACTTGAAAAAAGTAATCAGTAACTAATTACTGATTACTTCCCCAAAAAAGTAATCCCGTTACTTTACTGATTACTTATTTTCAAAAGTAATTAATTACTTAGTTACTTAGTTACTTTTTAAAAACACGATTTACAACCTGAAGAGGTGATAA
>NW_024582428.1:2404118-2410192 GCF_018398535.1 Haplochromis burtoni
AAGAAGAGGCAGCGGAAAGTGTAAAGACAGAATAACTCCAGCTTTGTGTCTTTTTCATTGTAGCTGAAGTACGGGACAAACTGGGTTCCTTTTCACCTCAATACGAAACGTGTAATATTTTCTCTGAATACGGGATGATTCAGTTTTTTATGGCAACTCTAATAATTAACCTTATGAACAAAATAAAGTTCAACATCAGTAACATCATAGCACCCACCCAGCTGTATAGAAACTCCATCATGCTAGCTAGCACGCAGTACAAAAAAGTCAGCATAACAAAAATAGACTCCACTTAAACTTGGTTTATATCTGACCCAGACAGACTGCAGGTCATAACTTCTTACCTGAAGTTCAGTTTACCTGACACTCGGACCGGGGTCTCTGCTCCTCCTGCCTCCCCTTTCCCTCATCCACCTGCTGGCCTCCACCACTTGCTAATGTTACTGAATCTGTGGAAGCTCCGCGATAGCCACCGCAAGAAGTAACGAATAACGACCCTATCTAAATCCCAGTAACGATTAACGTGTTCCTGATTTTGGCATAATAACTGGTTACCGTGCTCGTTACCACAATAATAACGTAGTTACTGTAATGCGTTACTTAATAAGATATGGCAGTCCCATTCTACCTGCAGCACGGACTACACTGCCCATGAGGCTACATTATTTAGGGCATTGCCTGTAACACTCTGCCCATTGCCTTCATATTAAATAATTTTTGTATAATAATTTTTAAAAATATTTCTTCACTCGCCGTAAGTAGGGGTGACATGGGCCGCGAGATAGAGAGACAGGCATTAGAGCTTCTTAATGCATGTTTTGTTTGGGTTTCCACCTGCGTGGAATTACCAAAAATAGAGAGACCATAGCCTAACATATGAAACAGGAAAATACCGCCATGTAAATCATTTATTTCAACAATGTAACTGTATTCTGACTATCACCTATTAAACGGTAACTGTAATGGAATACAGTTACTCATATTTTGTATTTTAAATACATAACGCTGGTACATGTATTACGTTACTCCCCAACACTGCCTGTTGATGAGATCCTGAGATTCGCTCCTAAAACACCGGCCTCCAACTCCTAAAGAGACACAGGTATCCCTAAATTGAGCAAATATTAGCTTTAGGCTAGCTTTCTACGACGAATAGGCTAATACCAGCTTTTTACCACAACTTCACCAAATGTAGCTAAAAAAACTAAACTAATGTCCAGCCCAGTGGGACAGCAAGGAAAGATGACAAAAAATGATTACTTACCTGCAATTTAGAGGGTCAAGCTGAAATTGAAGCAGCCATTGAAAGACGGGAAGAGAGAAAGATGGCAGCTTGGTCAGCACTATTCGGAATCCCCACCCCCCCAGCGCCCCCCCCAGACGCCAAAACCAGTGCCAGCAGATTGAAACTGAAAAATGTATTGAAACTGAAAAAAAAAGTTGTAAGCGAAAACCAAAAAAAAATTACAGTTTCAATTAATTGTTTTTCACTATCATTTTTTTTTTCAGTTTCAATACAAGATTTTTCAGTACGTTTATTTCAGTTACAATATTTTTTTTTAGTTTCAATATTTTTTTCGGTTTCATTTCAAGGTGGCATCGTTCTGATCCCATAGGTAAGCTTATGTTAGATATCAAGATGTATAAAAAAGTCTCTTGGAGCAGTATTCCAAATCCTACAGGAAGTCATCCATTTCGAATTGGACATGTCATTTCGGCTACATTTTTTCCTCTTTTCAGGCCTCGTACTTTGACGAACTCCTCATAGGGATTTCATCAGAACGACATGATCTCTGGTGCATGGAATCTAAAGACCTTTTTGATGTTAAATTGCGAAGCTTTTTGCTTTTGGTGAAACGGGGTGGTCATGGTGTCACATGGAGTTTCAATCACTCGCCAAGAAGCAGTAAACTGCTGTAACTCAAAGACACATTGTCCAATCGCTCCCAAACTTCACAGGCATGCAATTTGTCAGCAATGGTTAGAGCGCCACCTGGTGGGAAGAGGAAATGCAATGTATATATTATAATCGTCATTGAACGATTAGCTGCTGGTTGTATGCGTGAAATCAATGAGTGTGATATCACATCAGATTTGCTGGGTGTAGGTGTCGGGCGTGGCTCGACGCGCCGGGGTGTGATGGCCCTCTTAACGCTGCTTGCAGCTTTAATTTTTTTTCAATAATGAGGTTTATTTAACCCTCGTGCTCCCCTTCAAGGCAGCTCCGGACCCCGGGGGTCCCAGAGTACCCCTGGGTCGCATTTCACAGGCCGCGCACCAGGGTTGGCTCCCGCGCCCCGTACACCCACGTTTCCCTCCGCAGATGCCACTCCCGTTTCAATTTTTCTCCTAGTTTCAGGCAGGCTCTATCACGCTCGTCCATGGGAGGCCGCTGTTACATGGGTGTGCACCAATCATCTGATGCACACAGACCAAATCACATGCCCACATGGAGGTTGTAAGGTAAATTTAACTCTGCCAGCATGTCACAGATCCACAAATTTAAGCTTACACTGGGACATCTGGGGTTCAGTTTTTTTATTGTATTTTTTTTTGGAAGTTAGCGTGGATGTTACTTTTTGGAAATAAACAGAACATCTCTAAGAACTTAACTAGGAAACAGATTTGCCAATTACAGAATCCGCACAGTAGTCTGCCACATCCTGAAGTGTTCAGGATTATTGAATTTTGAAGGGTGCTCAAGTCTTAGTAACAAATTTTTTAGTCTGTGCATGTTACAGTAATGCTAATTTATTTGTGTTCGCTAGTTAGCAATTCCGCGGGAGAAGTTATTAAAATGGATTTAGTGTGATGCAGTATGGCAGCGCTAGTATATCATCTAGTTATGTCATGGTAATTTATGGAATATGTTGTGAACTTAGCTAACATTATTTAGCAGGAGCGCAAGTTACTTCCCTCAACTGAAAGCTTTAAACAGCAGCCTGGTACATAATCACCTAATTCAATGCATCCAAAATCAGTCTACACAGCAGCGAAGTTGTCAACACCTAATTAGATGATTACAGGGTTTTTTTTTAAATGTATTTTGCAATCTGCAATGTTTTTCAAATATTATGTTGGGGTCTTGCAACACTTTCGGGGTTGAATGGAGCTGGTGAATCTCAATGCATTCTGGGCGGTCACTGCCATCCTGTTATTCTATGGAGTTATTTTTGTTCCACTTTTCTGAGCGCACGTAAAAAAAAAAAAAAAAAATTGCAAGTACAAGTGTTGCATTTTGAGGAGAAAATTATCTCCTATTTTGAGCAAAGAAAGGCTAAATTTCAAGGAACAAAATTCACATCCCCTGATTTAAAATGTTCCATTCTTATTTAAACAGATAACTCTGAATTAAATCTAACATAACATACACAACAGGTCCACTGATGATGCCATAGCCCTGACACTACACACTGCCCTGTCACACCTGGAGAAGAGAGACACGTATGTGAGAATGCTGTTTGTAGATTACAGCTCAGCATTCAATACCATCGTTCCCTCGAAGCTGGACAGGAAACTGCAGGATCTAGGACTGAGCAGCTCCCTCTGCAGCTGGATCCTTAGCTTCCTGTCTGACAGACGCCAAGTGGTCAGACTGGGCAGCATCACCTCATCCCCCATCACACTGAACACTGGTGCTCCACAGGGGTGTGTACTGAGCCCTCTCCTGTACTCACTCTACACCTACGACTGCACGGCCACTAACAACTCCAACATCATTGTGAAGTTTGCGGACGACACTACAGTGGTGGGTCTTATCACCAACGGTGATGAGATGGCTTACAGGGAGGAGGTCAGCGCCCTGACCCACTGGTGTCAAGACAACCATCTCACCCTCAACGTCGCAAAGACAAAGGAGTTGATAGTGGACTTCCGGAGGTGCAGAGAAGTACACACCCCCATCACCATCAACGGCTGAGGATCTTACGTGGTCAGTACACACAAACAAAACAGTGAAGAAGGCGCAGCAGCGCCTCTTCTTTCTCAGGAGACTGAAAAGATTCGGCATGAGCCCCCGCATCCTCAGGACCTTCTATCGCTGTGCCATTGAGAGCATCCTCACTGGATGCATCACCACCTGGTATGGCAACAGCACCGCTTACAACTGCAAAGCTCTCCAGAGAGTAGTGCGGTGCTCTGAACGGATAATTGGAGGTGAGCTTCCCTCCCTCCAGACATCTACAGGAAGCGGTGCCTGAGGAAAGCGGGAGGATCATCAAGGACTCCAGTCACCCCAGCCATAAACTGTTCAGACTGCTTCCATCAGGAAGGAGGTTCTGCAGCATCCGGTCCCGTACCAGCAGACTGAGAGACAGCTTCTTCCATCAGGCCATCAGACTGCTGAACACTTCATAGACACCTCAGCTTCACTACTGGAACTTCAACATTATGCACTCACTGTATATAAATGCCACTTGTTTTGCACATATTCAACTCTGTATATTTTTATATATTTTATTTATTGACTCTATTTAATTTGTAAAATATGTGTATACACACACACACACACACGTAGAAAAACATTTAGTATACACATCCAGAAATTTTCTTTTTTTTCTTTTTTTTTTTGCATATACTATTATATATTGTACATATATTGATTAGTTTCAGATGTAGCCATTCGTATATTTTGCCTGTTTATGTTATTGTATTTTGCACAACTCTGTTGCTTGTGAAGATCGCACACAAGAATTTCACTCACATGTGCTGTACCAATGTACCTGCACATGTGATGTGACAATAAAAGTGATTTGATTTGATTATAATGCAGTTTTCCCCAGAGTTCCACCATCTATTTTTGCACTATTTCGAGTTGTTATTGCATTAACTCTTTGACTGATTTCCACAATACTTTAATTCAATGCCTACCTGAAAGACAATTTCTATTATTTCTAATTTTTACTGTGAAGTTGTTTGTTAATTGACATATGGCATAATACAGTTTTTTGTGTGCGATTAAAAAATAAAAGTGAAATCATTATTAGTATGTACATGTTTGTTTAAATATGTAAATTATGACAGTGGAAATGCGCTGGAAAAGCTTGAACATGGACCTTGAAAATGCTTAAAAAGTGCTTGAATTTGATCCTGAAAAAGTTGTATTAATCCTGTTGTCGCAGGTAATTTTTAAATGTTTTTTAAAAATATCTTTTAAAAACAGTGTCCGACAGCGCTGTACACATGGGTAGATTGGTGCGTAATAAGTGAGCAATTAAGACAGAAAACAGAAGTTTGAGATGAGAAGTACAAAGTGTGAATTTATAATTGTGGAAGCAAAACACCACAAGTAAGAGGGAAATAATGTCCAATATAAACAAAATGTCAAGTGTAGTTTGTGGATCTTCTTTTGCTGCGGGTTGAGTGATAGAGTGATGAAACCTGCAGCATCAGAATCAGAAATGAGATGTCAGGTTTTAGCACTCACGGCGTGTCCGTGTACATGCTGTTGGGTGAACAATCCAAGCTTTGTGTGGAATAAGTTTATCTGCTGTCATTTACTATTTTAGCTGTTTGGTTGTTGTTGAAATAGTTTTGTGATTTTTAACTTGAAATTCTGGTGTTTTTGGTGCAAAATACATCTATATTTAAAACTCGATCCAGGATTTAATGAATCAATATCACATTATTCAAACTGGAATCAATCTGAATTGGGAAAATCGAAAAAAAAACAAAAAAAACAAACAAACATCCTAATCCACAGTGACGTACAGCTAAATTGTTCCCTCTATCTGCAGCTGAGCTCTGACTTACTTGCCCCAGCAGAAGAACGTCCAGCACGTAGCAGCAGATTAAAATTTACACATTAACCTTTAAAGGCTACTGCATACTGTCTGTAACTGATAAATCAGGGGTGTCCAAACCCCAGTCCTTGAGAGCTAACTTCCTGCAGCTTTTATATGCATTCTTGTTTCAACACACCTGAATCAAATGAATGGCCTGTTACCAAGCCTTTGCCAAACTTGAAGGCATGCTGAAGAGCTAATCAAACCCAACCATTTGCTTCAGCTGTGTTGGAATGCATCTAAAAGCTGCAGGAAGGTAGCTCTCGAGGGCTGGAGTTGGATACCCCTCTG
>NW_024582428.1:2410409-2417954 GCF_018398535.1 Haplochromis burtoni
ATAAATCATCTTTTCTCATTTATTTTACAAGAAGAAACGTCCATGTTATTTGGAAAAAAAACCCCAACAAAATCTCAGGCATACAGCAGAAGCCCGATGTCATAGTTTTGCAATCACTCTAAAACAGAATTCCATTTTAAAAAAGAAAATACTCTGGTAATGTTCTACTAGTATAATAATTTTTTTGTTTTTTTGTTTATTACAGAAATTGACTTTCCCGTAAATGGTAAAATGGAAAATTCTGTAATTCCACAGTGTACTGTCTGTACAATTTATAGGCATTTCCTTCAGCTATAAAAAACCAGTATATTTTCTTGTCATTAACAGATCTTTGATCTAATTAGATCAAATTGAAAGTTCTTTATTTTACCATTTACAGGCACTTCCTTTCACTGTAACGCATAAATTTTCTTTACACCTTTAAACTTACATTTTAATACAATTACAACTTAATATGCTATTTGGAAGGCTTTTTCAGTTTTATTTGATAGAGACAAAAAGATTCACAGAAAAGGGTAGGAAGACGTCAGAGTCTAACAAGGGCCGGTGTTCCAGATAAACTGGAGTTGGTCGAACAGATGTGTGGCAGACTTGCGTTTCAGGAGCTGCTACCAACAAACCAGCAAAAAAAATTCTAAATGTGTCATCTGTGGCACTTGTAAGGTTATCTCAAACACACTCCGCACTAGGTGGGTCTGGGCCCGCACTGGAGAATCTCTCTCCGTAGAGGTCTCTTTTTTTCCTCTTGTACTTTCCCATTGTAGTGTACATTTCAGTGTTTTTTCTGTAATGCAACCGTTCTCTGACTTGTATCCCCATGTGATGTCTGTGTTGTGTGTGTAAGGTCGGGGGCGGGTTCATTCCACTGCAGGGCAACCTGCCACTGCATGTGGCGAAAAAAATTTCAACTTGAACTTGGACTCGAATCAAGTGCCACAGCCTACAGCCAGATCAACTTGTGACACACATCTGCACCACATTTGAATTTGTTTCATGCACAATACATTTGTACCTTTCAATTGTGTGTTTGTGCGTTATGCAAATAAACCTTTGAAATGAATGAAATGTCATGTATGTATTATTAGCCTACATTTGTACAAAATGCCAAATTACATAAAGTCATAAGAATCACCACCCTTGTTCATCATGAAATCAATACTTTTGCCCATAAGAAAAAATGTCGTGAACAAATATATGACACACTAATATTTCACCAGTGTTGTAACATCACATGTCGTTAGCATAGTCTGCGTGTGTCTTTTCTCTGCAAACGAACATTTTAGAGTTGGTTGTTATATACAGTCTGTATAAGTAGTCAATCTCATAACAATCCGTAAGGAGATGGAAGTTACGCTGAATGTACAGCAGTTACACAGTGATCAGTAATAAACAGTCTCCAAAACTTGCATATAATCCTCAATTTGGAAACCATCTACTGATTACCACATAGCAGCTGGACCAGTCTCCAATGCAGGTCAGTCCACTGCTGCCACCTGTGGCCAAGTACCATAGCCTACTACTAGATTAACTTGTGACACACATCTGCACCTGCTGCTATGATCACATTGAGTAAAGGCTGAGTGGCTGCACTTACCCCTGGTACATCCAAATCTACCCACAAATATGTTGAAAGATGCAATGCCAGCAATGTTGATTGTTAACACTAAAAACAATCAGTAAGCAAAGACAACATGGATCAATTTTTTCTGTTCATTATCCAGCCAGATATACTTATGACACACATCTGCAGCTGGTCCTATCACCACGTTTGAATTAGTGCGGTTGAGAAGAGCTTGTGAGAGAGTGGACTTCTGAAAGTGAGTGATTGAGGTTTGCTAGTTGGTTTGTGTGGTGTGTCTTTGAGTTTGTGTGTTTGTGGTACAGTGGAGTAGGTAGATAGGTGGACAGGTGCAGGTGAGGGAAATGGATCCCAAAATTGTGAGTGAGCTTCTGGAGTTCAAACTCCACAATTGCTATCCTGGCGAAAGTGGTCTGCTCTAGTGATGGTGAGATGAAGCCTCATGATGAACTGAAGCTTTCCATCCAATTGGTCGACTCATGGTTCGAAGCATTGTGATGATTCATTTGCTCTACTGCACCATCAAGTGGACAATTCAAGTGAAGCGGGCTCTTTGATTATAATGATGTGTAAACCTTATGTACATCTGGATAATGACACAAACTAGTGTTTGGTGCTTCACTTTTTAATAAACTAAAAGACAGAAATCAGATTATAGGATGTGTAGTGTTGTTTATTTATATTTTGGTGTTTATCATTTGTGATATTTATTACTGTGTGCATACTTTATTAGGAGAGACAAAATTAAAAAAAACATCTCTTCCTTGCTGGTTCCATCGAAGAAGAAATGCACAAGTAACTATGTAGCACATACGTAATCCAATTCCACAACACGGTGTGATGGGGAATCAGCTGTTTTCCTGCCCATGTTATTTCGAATCTGGCGCGAACCGGTGAACCAGTCCCTGAATCAGTCACTTGGTACGGACTGCCCGCGAGGCCTCGAACGTCACTGCATACGTAATCAAAGCAAGCCTCGATACGCGCTTCAGAAAAACGCCCCCGCGATTACCCGACGCACGATTCGAAGCTTCGACACACAGGACACATCACTAGTCTGCTCTGCCAAAGAGGCAAATGACATTTTTAAGGAATTTCATTCCAGCCACTTTGGTGGACACTGTGGATGGGAGAAGACCCACAGTGCTATCATGGCACGCTATTACTGGCCTGGCGTGGAGGGGGACATTAAAAAATGGGTGAGCACATTTTGTCTGAATGAGCCTCAAACTCATTTTGAAAACCCAAAAACTCCCCCCCCCCTTTTTTTTGTTTTTCTGTTGTTTGTTTCTGTCTTTTGTTTGTACTTTGTTGCTCCTGACTAACCCGTATTACCTACAGCTCTAAGGCATTTTGCTGATTATTAGCATGTAATGTTATTTCATTTGTCAATAGGTTGCTCAGTTCCCACAATGCCAGTGTAAGCGGGCCAATATTAAGGAAAAGAAAGGATACATTCCAATCAAGGTACAGTAACACAGACAGAATATTTGATACAGTCCAAATACATCAAATGTAACATGTTCTCCCCCCTCACAGGTCACAGAGCCCTTTGAGGTCGTTGGAATGGATCTTGTGGGTAAACTGACCTTAACGGATGGTGGTAATCAGTATATTTGTGTAATGGTTGACTATTTTACCAAATGGGCAGAGGCCTACCCACTGAAAAACAAAACTGCAGATGAGGTCACCAGTTGTATTCTGGATTTTTTCTACAGATTTGGTGCACCTAAAAGACTGCTAACAGACCAGGGCTCAGAGTTCTGCAACAAGGTAAGGTATTAATAGCTCAAGCAGATATGTAATGTAAGCTTGGATGACTAATGTGATCACCTTTTCAAGGTCAACTATGGCTTGTGTAAAACCCTGGGCATCCAAAGAAGCCTCTGCTCACCATACCAGCCCCAAACCAATGGCTTGGTGGAGAGATTAAATGGCACAATCCAGAGGTACAATACTGTCATTTATATTTTGTGCTGTAACTATGTCACAACGCTGGCTATTTAGTATATTGTTCTTATGCATTCACATTTCAGATCCTTCAATAAACTGGTGAGTGACAAGCCCAAGAACTGGGACAAATTTCTGCAGTCCACCATGTTTGGACTGAGGACAACAAAGCAGCTGACGACAAAATACAGCCCATATTTCCTCATGTTCGGCAGAGAGGCAAGGTATCCATCGGAGATCCCAAATGAATACAAGGTACAATGGTGTAATTTACAAGAGAGAAAATGTCTCAATCCTAATCCAGTTACTCAGTCAGTCATTCTATTTTGGCAGATTGCAGAAGACATAGTCACTAAAATCATTTCAAATGAAGAGGTGTGTGAGGGCCTACAATCCCAGGAGGTGGTATACGCTGAAGTAACCAAAAATGTTAAAACCACCCAAGACAAAATCCGCAGGGGAAAGGCAAAAAGGGGAGAGGAGGATGGCTTTCAGGTGGGAGACCTGGTTTTGCGCAAAAAAGTGAGGCAAGAACAGAGAAAAGGTGGCAAACTGGATGCTGATATGCTGGGACCCTTGGAGATTGTGAAGCTGGACGGCAAAAGTGCTGACTTGGTGTCAGAGAAGGGCAAGAGGACTCTGAAGGTCAACATCGACCAACTGACACACTACTTCCAGCCTGAGGAGAGGGTCCCAGGAAAACTGAAGAACTTGTCTGCTTCCTGCGAGGGCCCATCAGCACCACCGGTGTCACCGCCTCCCTGCGAGGGTCCATCAGCACCACCGGTGTCACCGCCTCCCTGCGAGGGGCCATCACTGGTGCAGTCTTGCTGTGACCCTGAAAATGGTGAGTAAGCAGACAATGAACAAATGATATGTCTGACAAGTGCCTGACAATATTGTCTTCACAGTAATAACCAAAATCTGGGCTGGGGAAAGGTGCTGTGCTATTTTCGGAAAACATTGCTGATTTGGTCCCTGGGAAAGAGTTGGAAAGTGAGGTATGTAAATGTTTTCCACATGAGTGGTCACCTCTTTGGAAGGAAATGACAATGTGGCGTTTGTGCTCCTACATCATAAATGCCTATTTGACACTGGTGGGGCGACAACACGCTGCATTAATTATGGACTCCTATTTCATTCAGTTTGGCAGGGGTCCACAAAAGGTTTCAGAAAGGTGAGTTGGCTTTGACATTTAAACATCCTCATTTAAGACTATTCATGATTTAATTCCAAGATCTTCACTTTGTAGCTGGATCTGCTGAATTATGACGTGACAGCTGGGGCAGTCTTTGACAACAGACACTGGACACTCATTGTAAGACATCACACAACCATGAGAATTTGAAGTGAAATTACTAGGTTTAACATGATCTCCATTTGTTTTTCAAGATAATGTATCTAAAAGAGATGCGGGTTGTCTTTGTTGACCCATTTGGGGCAACACAAGCACAAATGGATAAGTGCAGGGATGTAACAAGGTAAGCAAAAAAGGCTAATGTTAACCACACCAGTCATTTTTCTAACTTGTACATGTGAATTACATAAGGCTGCTGCACTGAATAACATTCAGTACCTGTTTCTTTCTTTTTTTCTTTTTTACGGAGCTCTGGTTAGGAGAAAATGTCCAGCCATCGGCAAATGGACGTGCTCAACTGTTGCCCATCCAAAACAGGACCTAACATCCTGTGGCGTCTTTGTATGCAAGGTAAGTAAAATGCTCATGGTGTATTGTACCTGAATGGACAGATTCTAATGGAGTAGACAATGTTCAGCTTGCAGAACAAATACTTTCGGGGACCAATATACTCTACCCTGTTGACGAGGAGGGGGTTGCCAGGCTCAGACTGGACATAGCGCTCTCTCTGATCCAAAACTCAGGTATACCTGAGAAACGGCATTTGGACCTCCATTTAAAATATTTCTGTGTATATCCTCATTGTGACATATGTATTTTTGACATTTTCCAGCTATGTCGTGCCTGTGGTGAGGGAAGCTCAGGTGCAGAAACCGATGACTGGGTAAGATAATGAAATCAATACCTCAGATGGAAGCACCTTGACTGGGTTACTTCAACATCACTGGTTGACATGTCACTTTGATGCACCAACAGTGGAATTATAGTTCAGGTGACCTGCATGCCTTTGCACTTTAAAGACACTAGAGCACCTAAAGGACGCATGGAAACATCAAGTGATACACAGATAAGACTGTTGCACAGAAATATGCATTATCTGCACACTGTAACATGTTTAGTTGCTTTACTCAAGAGCCTGACTTCAGATGAATGACTCTGACAATCTAATTTTTCTTGCAGTTTGAATGCACCTTCTGTGGGAAGTAGTACCACACAGTGTGTGTGGACTTCCCCTCTGCAGAAGCCGACCACAAATGTAGTGGGTGCTAAATTAACAGGAAAAAATTGATCTAGAAAAGAAAAGGGGAGTAGGGCAGGTTTTCAGACAGCATCTTATGGTGAAATTTCAACAAATTTAGATTCTGTTTTCAGCCTTTAGTGATTCTTCCATAGAGTAAAAAGTAGCATATTGACTAACCTGATGAAAAAAAACAATTTTTGATGACATCATTTTTGTTAGATTTGAAGAAGGTGGGGGGGCAACTTCACTCACATGTAAAACCTAAATTGGGAAAACTAAGCATAGAAAACAAACCAAAACCAGAGATGCAGGGAGACGACGAAGGGAGATACGCAGACGAACCAGAAACGCACATGAGAAAACACAAGGCTTAAATACACACAGGGCAATCAGGGAATGAGTAACAGGAGGGAGGCATGGCTGGGAGTAATTGGACATAACGAGACAAGGGGAGGTGAAACTAGAAACACTGACGGAAGACACAGACCTACAAAATAAAACAGGAACTCACACATGCAAAGACACAGACTAAGAAACACGGACTTGACACAGGAATACACAGGCAGAAATGACTAAACACTAAACTGAGGAAGAACAGAACCAACAACCAAAGAGATAGAAAACCAGAACCAAAACACATCACAATAATAGACAACAGAACACGCTGGGTCAAAAGACCCAGGGTCATGACAAAAACATGTTAAAAGCACAACAGCCTTAAAAAACACAAAGTAATTTGAGCGTAGAAGCAGGATTCATCACGGCATCACTTATAGACCTGATTGTCGACCAGGCTTAAATAATCTTTCGTAAACTGCAACATTACTCAGTGTTTTTCATTTGTGTAGAAAGATTGTATTGTAAGTGAAGTCCACAGAAGCCATCCAAACAAGCTAATGCATGAACTTCTGAATGCAAGAGGTGTGTATAATAAGCCTGTTATTGAAAATTATGAATAACTATAAAGTGATCTCTTAGTGAGCCAAGCTAAAGGTAAGCTCATGTTTATGTATGTATCCTTTCCTAAGCACCGTGATTTGTTATGCAGGTTATTAGACTGACACTATTTCCTCAAAAGTAACCATGACAGTATCACCAACTGATTAATATTGGAAATTCTACTGGTAGATATTTTACAATATTGGTCACGTGGTTAATATAGGTATTTCTAATGAAGTGGCCAGTTGAATTGTGGTTATTTTTGCCCACCTCTCAGTCTCAAGACTGCGGGAGTCTTTACGCAGCGTCGATGCAAAAGGAGTGAACATCAGACGTCTACGGCTGCATGTATTAAGACGACGGCAGTATTCTGTTCCAGGTCCAAACTCCTCATGGCACACTGCCAGTAACCATAAGCTAATAAGGTATCAGTGGTATTGGCATATGAATACCTAACCATATTATAGATATTTTACTAATTGTTCTACAAAAAGGTTTCTGCTTTTTTGTGTTTTGTTGTCCATGGTGGCACGGATGGATTCAGTCGACTAATTGTCTACTTGACAGTGGATGGCAACCACAGAGTCTTGGAGAGCTTTATTGTTGCTGTTTAGCAGTACAGACTGCCATCAAGTGTTCGGTCTGATAAAGGTGGGGAGAATGTAGCTGTATTCATGATCAGGAGCAGAGGTACCAACA
>NW_024582428.1:2419078-2420537 GCF_018398535.1 Haplochromis burtoni
CTAAGATTTCTTTGGCACATGTACATTTGTCTAGCCTATGCAGAATTGTACTGTTTTACAATATTTGATTGTTAACATATATTATTCAAATACTTACCAACATGCTGACCACAAAAGAGTCCCAAATAGGTTGTGCAATGACCTAAAGCACAGGTGTCGAACTCCAGGCCTCAAGGGCCGGTGTCCTGCAAGTTTTAGATGTGTCCTTGATCCAACACAGCTGATTTAAATGGCTAAATGACCTCGTCAACATGTCTTGAAGTTCTCCAGAAGCCTGGTAATGAACTAATCATTTCATTCAGGTGTGTTGACCCACGGTGATATCTAAAACCTGCAGGACACCGGCCCTCGAGGCCTGGAGTTTGACACCCCTGACCTAAAGCATTATTAAAGTTGTAAGTTCAGGTTTCTGAAGACTATGGGATCGACTGGAAAAGGCCTCACACTCACCATGGAGGCACAACATCAGTACCTGACATTCAGCTGGGCAGTGAGCTATCAGATGAAGAGCTTGCTTCTTTGCCAGTTTCAGGGGTTTCTTTAACAGATGCAATTGGATCATACTTGGAGACCATCCAAATTCTTTCAAGAACCATAGGAGACTGATATACAACCCAAGCTTTTTTTAGCATGCTAAAACAAACAGACATGCACTGTAAAAAAATTTGCTTTCCTCACAAATTTTTTTTAAGTTCCTTTCTTTCAAGTTTTTTCCATCATGACATTTGTCACATATAACTTTTTAGTTAACATAAAATTGTAATTTTTGGTTTGTTGTAATTGGAAAAAAAAAAGTAAGACATGAAAGCTGGGGATGCAGAACTGCATCTCCAGAACAAAATGTAAAACTGCTGTTTATAAACATGTGAAACATTAAGCATGTGTTTCATTCCCCTTTGCTTGCTTTCGGTTTGAACCATGGCAAATGGCCTGAAAACTCTTAAACCAGTCCAAAACCTGTGTGTGCACTATTTATTGCAGAAATATGTCTGGAAATGAGCAGGCAGCGTTAGCATTTCAAAACATGTGGAGGCTGTAGGAAAGATGCCCCCAGAGATCTCCACATTGAGTTCAGGAAGAAGCATCTCCCAGCCAACCCAGAATTTCATCAGTTGGGCCAGTCTACTTGATGAAGCTAGAAAGTCAGAAATGGAATTAAGGAAACATTTAAGTTCATTGTTCATAATGCTGCAGAGAATATACAGTTAAATTATAAATTTCATACATTAAATAACTTTAAATGCTTATTATCAAGCATTTGCAATATGAGCAATAGCTTTATTTATTTTTTTTTTAAAAAAAAGGTCCCTATACCAGTTTCAATGAAGATCCGTAGAAATCTAGTGATGCGGCACATGGACTCAACATCAAATTCCTCATCTTCATCACTATCCTGAGCTGGCCATGTGATTTTGTCTATTACCATCTGACAGAACATGGAAGAGGGCAACTTAGTCTT
>NW_024582428.1:2422268-2424366 GCF_018398535.1 Haplochromis burtoni
TGTGCGCGTGTGTGTGTATTTTATTATTAAAGTAAATTTATTCAAAACCGACATCGATATTTAGGCTGTGACAGCGTCTGTTTTGAATGTAGAAGCCACATCCGAAGTTCACTCCGACGCTTCTTTCTAAAAGGAGGGACAGTAACTGCATGTCTGTAAAAACTGCAGATAGTCAGATTTACAACAGTATTTTGTCTCTAAATTGTGTGAGGGCACAAAAACCCTGTTTAGTCTCTCTCTCCCAGGCTTCTAGACTTCTGATTGGCCAACATTTCGTTTTTAGCGTTTACATGTGGACAGAGAGATTTTTTCAAAACTGCACATGTAAACAGGATTTTTTTTTTTTTTTTTTAAACGAAAAATCTCAATTTTCAAAAACACCCGTTGACGTAGCCAAAGCTGCACGGAAACATGGCACAAAGACAACAGACGACCTGACACTGAACAAAGGAAGATAGAGGACTTAAGTACACAGAGAGATAATGAGGGGATGGGGAACAGGTGGGACAGCTAGGTTAAATGAGACCTAACAACTAGTGATGTGTCGGTCACGAATGAAATGGATCTCAGAGCCGGATCTTTGACATGAACAATGCAAGCTGGCTCCTTATCACGAGCCGTGTTTTTTCTTTTTCTTTCTCTCGCACTTTTTTTTCCCACTTCACTCCACATGCGAGCCTTGTGCTTTGCGCTGGGCAGAGGGGGGAGGGGCGGTAGTTACACTCACAGTAGCACAGGAACAGAGCAGGAGGGAGAGACAGAGAGAGAGATCCAAGGACAACTTCACATTAGAAAGGTATAGTAATGGTCCACAACTATTTTCAGTTGCAGATGATAAAGTATTCAGAAAGTTTATTCATGCAGGCCCATATTACAGAGATTATGCATCTTCTTTTTGTTTTCATATTTTAATTTATATTTAATTGTGTTGTGGTTTGCAGTGTTTTGTGTTGTTTCGATTATGTCACAGCGACGCGCCGAAGGCTGTCCAAATTCGTAGACTCCTCCGAATGCAGCCGACAAATGCGTCCTCCTTTTCCCCGAATTTGAAGGATGGGTCGGGTGTGTCCTTCGTGGCCTACCATATCCCAGAATTCATAGCGCGGCCCAGCCAAACTCCAGTTTCCAACAATGGCGGCCGCTACTAAGTTTTAAAATTACTCATACTAATCTTTCTGGGTCACAAAATAAACTTTTAACATATTTTCAGGCGAGAAAGTAGTTGTGTAAACATCAAATATCTGCTCGGTTTATCAAGATATCCATATTTGCAAAAGTGCTTCGACGTTTTCGGAGGCGTCTGCTACCCACCAGCTCGACAGCTAGCCGGGAGCTCGAGGGTTACTGATGCGGCCGAGAACGGCACAACTCCCGGCACATCATTTTCAGATCACCGCGGACTTTCGCTGCTCGGGTTAAACGTAATATATAAGTCACTTAGACAACCTAAAAATGTTATTGTTGGGCTTTTTTCAGTGTTTTGTTTGTTCGTGAGTAAATCGGTTTGGCTGAGATTAAAGTTATTAGATTAGATAAAATAAAACTTTATTAATCCCCCGGGTGGGTTCCTCCTTGGTTTTTACACAGCTGACTAAACGTCAAACAGAAAACTGATTAAACAGAAGTATGAGACAGTCGAGAATTTACGCCAGTGTCCTGTTATATTTTAGATAGCAAGGAGCAGACGGCTGAGTTTATTAAACTCCACCGAGACAGCGGTGACACTAATCAGAAGGCTAGACCGTCCAATTTCACGGCCGTTTACTTCCGGCCTACCCGACCTTCTGAGGACCCGGCCCACGTAGACCGCGAAGGCCGGGTCCTCAAGAGGATGCAGCCCATGAATTTGGACACGACCATGATGTCTGTTCTTGCCTCATGAGTAAGAATAGTGGAAGAATTTAAGGCCCATGCAGAAGGTGTGAACCGTATAGTGATGGGATTTCCGGCTCTTTTTAGAGAACCGGCTCTTTCGGCTCTGAACCGGCTCTTCAGGTTGTTTTGTTGCTTTAATTAATTTATTATTAACAATAATATAAAATTATGCACAAAAGGAATTACTAATGTAAAAAAAAGTGGTTTTATTTATATATGTTTA
>NW_024582428.1:2424877-2426825 GCF_018398535.1 Haplochromis burtoni
GTCTACAAATGCGGCCTCAGGAGGATGCAGCCCATGAATTTGGACACGACCCATGTCAAAGTACATTTGTATAGCCCTCATATTTAAGCCTTGTGTTTTTTTTTTTTTTTAACCTTAGAGGGATTTCATTGATAAAAACACACCTTTTTCTTCAAGTTAAAATCTAAGATTTTATTATTATTATTATTTAGCATAGTGAGGGGGTTTGCTGGGTGATAAAAGTTTACATCTGCTATACTTAACTTGAAAGTAACTTAAAGATTTTTCACAATGAGGTGTACAATCACAGAAGGTAAACAATACTCACATTTGCACGCTTGGTTGAAGAATGTAGCTGCTTGAGCTCAAGATTTCTTTCGATTTCACACTCTTAACAGCTGCTTCACCACCTATAGCTCAGTGAATAGTATCTGACTCTTTTAGCAATCAGGAGCAGGAGCCTTTTTTTGCTTTGCTGCATAGTAAGGTGCACTGCTTGGGATTAACACAGTAGGTGATATCACTGTTGAATCACAAGCAATCTTGCTGGCAGAGATAGAAGAAAGCTGCATAATTGGGATTGTGTGGTCACGGGGAGTGTCTTTGGTAGAGAGAGAAGGCTGTAGGTTTGTTTTGTTTTTTTACAGAGTCACCAGGAGCCTCACTATCAGAGGGAGGAGCAGGGTGGTGTTTCAATGTGGCATTGTCATTGGGAGCCGTGCTGTATGAGGCTATAGGGGAAGTAACCTTTGACTTTGCCTCCAGTGCCCTAAAGATGCCCTCTTTAATTATTGCATCATCCACTTCGTCCACATGTGAGACCATTCGTGTTGTGGGATTTGAAGCCATCAGAAGTGCCAGTTCCTTAACAATGCATCTGTCCCTTTACCATAGACATCTGCTGTGCCCAGTATCACTCCAGAGCTGTATATATGGTTGTGTGAGTTAGATCTAGGGCTGGCTCACCCACACACAAAAACCACACAGAGACAGCTTTTCAAGGTGCTTGTCAAGCCGATTACGATATTTTGATATTTTTTGACAAAAGCAGACTGGACAGTCCAGAACTGCAGAAAAGCTGTCTCTTTTCTGCAATTCTGTCTGCGTTTAAAATGCTGTAATAGAAATTGGGCGTATAAAAAAGGTAGCAATTAAATGACTGCAGTGATTAGAAAAAAGGGTGCAAGAACAGTAAATATAAATTTAGTCTCCTTTGGAATTTATTACGACTTGCAGCTGTCTCAAAAGAGTCAGCTCAATCTCATTTACCACCTAAACGGAGAGAATAGAAGGCTAAACTATAAATTGGCTTCCATACCTGTTTTGCAGGAAGTGAGGTATGCTTAGTCATGAAAAGCCTCTGCCCTAGTGGCACCACTATTGGATCTATTTAGGGAGAATAATTTACAATCGCCTGGTCCATGCTGGTGTCTTTGATGTCAGGTGCTAAAGGAGAGATGGGTCCTCCACCCCGCACTGGCTTCATCTGTTTGCAGGATGAGGTATGTTGAAAAGCTGCCTAATCATAATTACATTGGATATTTACATGGCTTTCCATGCTGGTTTGATGTCAGGTGCTAAGGAGAGATGGGTCCTCCACACTGTGTCATTGCGACCAGTCAGCTTGCCTTGATTGAGAGTTTGTACCAGCAGCATATACAAAGTTTTTCCAGAGGCTCCTTCCAGGGACACCCCCGCAACATCCACATTATCCAGTAAAGGACCAAAGCAGTTCGTAAAACCAGCAAACGGTCTGATAGAAGGATATGGATCTAAATGATTTGGAAACAGAGTGCCATCACAATAACTTCCCAAAAGTGAACACTCAAATCCACCTAACTTGCGTTTCCAGTGATCCAAAAGCTGAACTACAACTCGAGTAGACCGTATCCCAAGCTGTGAAGCAAGTCCATCCGGAGTATATAGCTGAGGTCCAGCCAGCTCCACCACTCTCTTCAGAGAAAAGTCT
>NW_024582428.1:2444235-2453127 GCF_018398535.1 Haplochromis burtoni
CCTCTGTGGCTCTAAGGTGCTTGACAATATCAAATGGGACGCTTATGTCCATTTCTGACATTGTGATGCCTTTGAGTTTTGAAGACCACAGCAACCTGTTGCTGTTCCCCTGTGGCTCCTCAATGTTCACAAACACCACCTGTACACAAAAACAGGACTCATACAAGTACTGAAGGAGAAACATTATTGAATTATTAAATCAAAATTAGGCTAGTTTTGTTTTTGTCTTACTGTGCCTTTTTAACATTTACAAATGTCCTTAAAATGTCCTTGCTTTTGCAACAATATGAAATGAATGACATGACAGAAGCCTGTGTATAAATGACGCCTGCACTGAATGTCAAGCAAGTGGTACATGGCTGAGAATATATTACACAGGAATAATCTGGGGGATAAAAAAAATGACAAAACAGGAGGGAAATGTTAAAGTAAATTGTTAAATGTTGTCATTTTTATACTTACCATCTCTACATTGTTTCCAACTGTGTGATCAAAGACATTCCTTTGTCCCCCTCCCCAACCTGTCGAGGTTTTGGGGGAGGCACAGACACATCCCATGTGAAGGTTCTGTTTGTTGTTTGGTAAACTTCCTGCCCTTTTATGGCCTCACCTGTGTTGTGCATGATGAACCAATACAGGAACTGAGCCATATTGTCACGGCTGAGGCCGCCTCAAAAGAGAGAGGACTCAAATGCTGGACGCCGAACTACGTTTTAGTCTCTAAAACTACGTTGTCTCTAAGTAGTTTTAGAGACAACGTTTATTTTCTCAGTAAGTGTTCATAAACAGGAAACTGGAATGTGCATTTAACAAGTGCAAAATGCCACAACTAAACCAAAGGGGTTTTAAGCAGCCTGGGCTAAGTAAGCAATCTGGTGTTGGTCAGTGGAAACAGCAGTTCCGGGGATTGGGCTGGAGGGAGAGTCAAACTGGGTCCGGGGTTAGGGTCAGAGTCACTGTAAATAGAGTACAGACGTTCAGGTATGGTTCAGGAGGAATATGGGCAAGCAGTTCGTTCTGAATTTTCCTTTAGCACTGCGTACTTGCCGCGGGTGGTCTGTAGTGGCGTGGAGGGGTGGGTGGTCCGGGTGAGTGTCCGAAATTCCTGGCGTTGAGGCAGGGAGGCAGGCAGGTGAGTCGGGTGAACAGCCCGTGGGACTGTCAGGTGGTCCAGCGTCCGGATTGGAGCTCTTTGGCGGAGATTTGTGTCTGGCAACTTGGTGCGTGGCTGTGAGAGAAACACACAATGAGTCAAGGTAGTTTACAAAGCGTGTGCGAAATCACAGTGGTGGCCTGCACTAACTAGGGTTAGCTGAGAATCTGGCGAAGAGAGGTTGAGTGCGCTGGCCTTATGAGTCCCCGGCTTAATTACCCACAGGTGTGAGCAATCAGCAGAAACGAGGCCTCAGGGGAGGCCACTGTGAACTCAGAACTGATCAGGCGCGGAGGTTGGATGGCGTGGCGTTGCAGACGAGCACTAGCGCCGTTAGCACGGCCTTTCAGGGGGGGGACGCTGCGACGGCAATCGATGGCGGGGGGGTACCTTGGTGCGACAGAGGGCTGACGCTGCGACGAGCGGGTGGCTGCCAACACTGCCTAATCCAGCAACTTCAGTCTGGGAGGAGTGACGACGACTGCCCGGAGCTGACTCGCGCTGAGTTGACTGTCAGCGGCGTCCTGGGTTTTGATCTCAAGCAGTGCCCGCGGGCCATTATGAGTCTCCAGTCTTGGTATTTCGCTTCAGTGTTCCGGTGAGCATAGTACACTTTGTGTACTCTGCCTCAGCGGCGGCAAAGCCTGGTTGTATTGGTTTTAACGCGGAGTGAGGATGCTCTGGCATGGCTCGCCAGGTGGCCGAAGCGGGTCGCTTTGAAATTTACAGCGTGCCTCATCTGTTGCTGAAATCTGCAAAGTGAGTGGTGGCCTATGGTCCGGTTTACCAAGGTTACATAGCAGCTGAGGCCTCAGTGGAGAGCCATTGGGGACACTGCACACCATGACTAATTGGTGGGGATACCGTCTTAGCCGGTGTAAACTGTGATCAGAGTCATTAAACTGTATTTGCAAATGGGGTTAGATGGGTGCTGGATTACTTTAATGAAAGATGGATCGGTGTTTCTGAGACTCCGACCGGGACTTTCTTTGCGCAAGTAAAATCGATCGATTGCTGTCGTCTTGCTTTTTGTCCTTCACAGGAAAAAGTCTCTGAGTCAGCCAGGTCTAAGTTTAGACCCAACAAAAACCATACAAGCCATGGCTCTAACCTATTCGTACATACATGTGTGGGGGTTAGGGTAGTCCACATATGTGCAAATGTTCAATATTAATCAAAATCCATACGCTCGACTTTCTTTTTTTTTTTTTTTTGTTCCCGTTTGGATCTTTAGCCATCAGAATTGTTGTCTTAAGGCCAAGAAAGATGCCAAGCGGATTTATTTTACCAAGTGGATCATCATGGCCTTGCCATATTGGTCCATTTGATTGACCTTTATTATAATTATGAATTTATTTTATTTTCAGTTGCTACAAACGGGACAGACATGACTGGGGGATAGGACAGGGAGAAAGAATGAAAGAAAGAGAGGGAGAGAAAGAAAACCAAAGGGGAGAAGAGACGGTGAGAAGGGGGGGAAGAAAGAAAAACAAAAAACAAACAAAACACCTGGGTCACCTGTATGGAGAAAAAAAACAGAAGAGAAAGCAAACAACAAAGAGCAACATAATAAAAAAAACAGCACCATCACAATAAACTAGCTAGCAGTAGATATCAGTAGATACTAAATAATAAACGATATTGTGCAGCACGCAAGATAGACAGCGCACAATGTGCTTTGAGGCAGCAGCCAAGAAAGCTGTAGTCCGCATCTGTGAATACCCGTGTGTACACCTGTGTGCATACCTGTGTGGATCAGCATGCTTGATTCCAAAGGTTTCTCCATGTAATGATCTGCTAGGGAGTGTGGGGAGCCACAGCCCCGTCCTCCAGGGTATGAAGCAGGTATGGAGGAGATCAAAACTCCAATGGGAGATAGGCCCTCCAGAACCGAGACCGGGACCAACAGGAGCCGCCACTGTCCCCAGAAGAGGGGGACGTCTTTGTTACCCAAACGCTGAGCATTTATTTTAGACAACAGTACTACAAGACAAACATGTAGCATAATAACTAAACAGTTACCATTCTAAACTCAAAGCCCGCTATAGACTTACTCACTCATAGCAGGACTTACTCCCGTCACACATTCAAATCAACATGAGTCGACAGCTATTATACCAGAGACCGTACACCTGATCACACGTCCGCCGACTACGCCGTTCACTCTACGAACGCGGGTCTATGGTACCCTTCTCGCCCCTGGAAGGGGTGGTACACATCACCACACGACCACAGTGAGTGGGTCGTTACCCTTTTCCTCTGCAGTTGGGGGGAGCGCAGACCGCACCCGATTCTCCGTGCACAACAGGATGCGCCCCACACTCCAGATCCTCGCAGTGATACAGACCCAAACATCTCTCCTAGCCCACCCCGCTCTACAGAACGAGCGCAGAGAAATGGGGGTGAGAAAGACTCCAAACCTCCCTCCACCCAACCGTGGAGCCGTCTGGATAAAGTAGTCCTCCCCCAGACGGGGCAATCCGGCAAGCTGCCAAACAGTACAGGTTCCTCCAGCAACCGGTACAGAGAATCAGCTTGCTGCCGCCTCTCTTTCCTCAGCAGAGCCCATACAGGAAAAAACAGTCTTGTAAAAAAGGTGGAAGAAGTGAAGAGTTCAGCTTGCTTGCTGAGAAACAGAGATAAATCCAAATCCATTTGACCAAGCTGCTGAAGAATACAACACGATACCCTCCTCCATACTAGATCTTGGGGTCCTGTAAACAGCCTCTGAATAAACTGAAAGCGAAAAGCAGCCCCTCTACTGGCCAAATGGACCAGACCTTGTCCTCCTTCCTCTCTAGGGAGAAAAAGGACACTTTGAGGAATCCAGTGCAATTTATCCCAAAAAAAGTCCACCAGGATTCTTTGAATGTTGGGTAACTGGGGGATTAACACAAGTCAACTGGTGCCACAAAGCAGAAGAAACCAGACTATTGATAACAAGAACCAGACCTCTGTATGACATGTTAGGTAAACGACACCTCCCTTTTGACAACCGACCGTTGACTTTATCCACCACATTTTCCCAATTCTTCTGCAAAAAAGTGTCGCTGCCTATAAACACCCCTAAATACTTAAGCCCACCCTTTCTCCAGATCAAACCTCCAGGCAGACTGAGCTGATCCCCCAGCTGACCTATCACAGTTACAGCCTCACTCTTTTCCCAGTTTATTTTTGTAGAAGAAATACAACCAAAAAGAGAAACTGTGTTCTCTAAAACCATGATATCTTTCTGTGAGTTGATCAGGACAATTAAATCATCGGCATAAGCAGACAACTTCAAAGTTACATTGCACCCAGGTCCAAAACATCTCTAATCAAAGTGACATTATCAGTTATCAGCCTGCCGGGCACACAATGCGTTTGGTCCTCATGAACAACAGAAGCCATCACGTCTCGAAGCATGGTGGCCAGGACTTTTGAGAAAATCTTCTAGTCTGTACAGAGCAATGAGACTGGTCTCCAGTTCTTCAAACTGCATAGATCTCCCATCTTTGGCAGCAGAGTGAAGACCGCCCTTCTACAGCAAGGCTCTCTGCAGACTATCCGTGACAACCTCCAGCAAAGCTTCACCCATCACAGACCAAAAGGCTTTGTAGAACTCAATGGGAAGACCATCCATGCCAGGAGTTCTACCATTCTGAAAACTCAGAGCAGTATGAAGTTCTTGCAAAGTTGGCTGAACCTCCAGTTTTCGATTAGTTTCAGCCGCCACCTGAGGGATTCCCTTGAAGAATCCATTGCACAAACAAGGATTTTCTGAGAAATCACTCTTAAAAAGGGCCTTATAGAAGCTGACAGCAAACTTTCTGATCTCAGAAGGATCTGAGATTGAGCCACCTTCAGACATCAGAGAGTGAACAATTTTTAATGAAAACAGAACAATGAACCAGACAATGATCAGAGAAACCAACAGGGGTTATCTGACAGTCCTTAAAAATACTCAATGGTACCTTCCCAAAGGAAAAAGTATTATGCTTGTACCTTTCCATAATTACAGTGGGGCAAAAAAGTATTTAGTCAGCCACCGATTGTGCAAGTTCCCCCACTTAAAATGATGACAGAGGTCAGTAATTTGCACCAGAGGTACACTTCAACTGTGAGAGACAGAATGTGAAAAAAAATCCATGAATTCACATGGTAGGATTTGTAAAGAATTTATTCGTAAATCAGGGTGGAAAATAAGTATTTGGTCACCTCAAACAAGGAAAATCTCTGGCTCTCACAGACCTGTAACGTCTTCTGTAAGAAGCTTTTCTGTCCCCCACTCGTTACCTGTATGAATGGCACCTGTTTGAACTCATCATCTGTATAAAAGACACCTGTCCACAGCCTCAAACAGTCAGACTCTAAACTCCGCCATGGCCAAGACCAAAGAGCTTTCGAAGGACACCAGGAAAAGTATTGTAGACCTGCACCAGACTGGGAAGAGTGAATCTACAATAGGCAAGCAGCTTGGTGTGAAAAAATCAACTGTGGGAGCAATCATCAGAAAATGGAAGACATACAAGACCACTGATAATCTCCCTCGATCTGGGGCTCCACGCAAGATCTCATCCCGTGGGGTCAAAATGATCATGAGAACGGTGAGCAAAGATCCCAGAACCACACGGGGGGACCTGGTGAATGACCTGCAGAGAGCTGGGACCAAAGTAACAAAGGTCACCATCAGTAACACACTACAACGGCAGGGAATCAAATCCCGCAGTGCCAGACGTGTTCCGCTGCTGAAGCCAGTGCATGTCCAGGCCCGTCTGAAGTTTGCCAGAGAGCACATGGATGATACAGCAGAGGATTGGGAGAATGTCATGTGGTCAGATGAAACCAAAGTAGAACTTTTTGGTATAAACTCAACTCGTCGTGTTTGGAGGAAGAAGAATACTGAGTTGCATCCCAAGAACACCATACCTACTGTGAAGCATGGGGGTGGAAACATCATGCTATGGGGCTGTTTTTCTGCCAAGGGGACAGGACGACTGATCCGTGTTAAGGACAGAATGAATGGGGCCATGTATCGTGAGATTTTGAGCCAAAACCTCCTTCCATTGAAGTGGAAGGGAGGGTTCGCTGGCTACTTGGGCTTGTGGATAGCCATGTATCGGGTGAGATTTTGAGGCCAAATTAACTCCTCAACCTTTCCGAGTCTAGTTTTATGAGAAACTTTGAAGATTGAAACCGAGGCTGGGTCCCTTATACCAACAATGTTACATATGTTGGTATACGCCTAAAAGCACCGCTTACCCGCCCGGGCAACCAAAGAGTGGCTCCGTAAGAAGTGCATCCTCTCGCAAAGTCCCTGGAGTGGCCCTAAGACCAGTCCGTCCAGGAGCTTCAACCCGCAAGAAAAGTCTCGCTCGGCAGGCGAGGATAGGTATGAGATATACCAGATAGATATAAGCTAAGGTGCACGAACCCGCCCCAAAAACATCGACTGCTACTTCCTGAGAAGTCAATTATCTTCAGCAAATGGCAGGAAATGGGAAAAGCCAAAAACCTAAAGTTTTGGAAATGACTAATCACACTACTGTGTGTGCAAAGGGCATCGGTGGTAGCACACTTGAACCATAGGGGCACCCGGGTTATCCAGGGGCTGTTGAGGCCCTCTTGTTTATTAGGACTGGGTCAACAAGGTCTATGCTTACAGAAGTATTGAGTTGTATTATTTGCTCTCGCATGAATCTTATCAATGGTAGCTAACTTTATTGGTTTCGTCCGACTGCATTCTACCGAATTACTCATAATCCTTTGTGACGACACACCCATAAAATTCCATGTGGAATTCATAGGAAAGATTTGGGGATGATATTTCATTGTCACTATCATTCTGTCTCTCCACAGCTGAACCAAAAAATCAAGCAGTGATCCAAACCATGAACATTCTGGCTCTCACAGTTGAAGTGTACCTCTGGTGCAAATTACTGACCTCTGTCATCATTTTAAGTGGGGGAACTTGCACAATCGGTGGCTGACTAAATACTTTTTTGCCCCACTGTAAATGATTGTCCTTAGAGTGACTGCATTTGTACTGTCTCTGATGTCTATTGAAAAACCTCCACCTTTGACAGGTCCACAGCTGCAGCCAGCTGCCTAATCCTGGGAGAGGATGCACGATGAGGTTCGATGCGGTTCCTATCCAAAAGGTGGGTTGTCAGTACAATTGAAATCCCCACATAAAAACAAATACTCATCATCGCTACAAACCTTAACAGTATCACACAGGACATCTAAAAAACTAGGGCTGTGCGATATGACCAAAATCTCATATCCCGATATAAGAATTCTATCGTCCCGATAATGATATAAATCACAAAAATTTAACATTTTCTGTAAATTCTGTGAATCTCGGGCAGCTCGACTTGCGGAAGTGTTTCCAGCTGGCGTCATGTAGCTGGAGTCGAGTGTTTTAACCGATGCATGAAACGATACATTTTTAGACATAAGTTGTAACCGCCGTTTTCTTTGTGAGTATTTATTACATGGCGTGCTGCGGGGAAAAGCCTGTTCTAACGTTTGAGTCTAAGGTTTATTTTTTAGCACCTGGCGGCTCTTTTTTTTACTTCTCATCCGTAAATAATCTGCTCTTTCACGTGATTCAGTTTATTTTGAAAAGTCTCAACAGGATCTTGAGCTTTATTGTGAAAGGTTTATGTGGAACATAAACAAACAGACACACGATGGTTTTACCATCGTTGTTGCTAACGGCAACTCATAAAAACAGGCACTTGTCCTTCCATAGTGTGGTTATATATATAAAATATAAGAAAAAGAGAGAACTTTAAGAAACTTTTTTCCATTCAAATTTAATGTGCCTATTTTGAATTCAGACATGAGAGAAGCGAGACAGAGGAAAAAAGACAGGGACATATAGAGTGTGTTCCTAAACATCGTCATCATCAGCAGTAAGTGCTTGAGCTCTCACTTTCAAAATCAGTTTCTTTAAATGATAAATCTCTTGGTCTGTCAACACATCATCAATAAAGTTTCCAGATTTTTTTGTCAAGACCCGGGACAACTCAACAAAAAGCTTAAGGTCCGGAAAATAGTCCTCCACTTTCACCATCCTGAGGCCTTTGGTTTTCTGTAAGAATCTCCTGATCTCAGCAGAAGAGTACAGATTCCAGTGTTCCTGGCTTAGGGACAAATCACTTTCAGACTCCATACTGCTCTCTCCTGTTTTGTTTCCTCTCTAAGCTTTCAACGTTTTTGTACTACAGTAGGCAGGTTCAGAGCTCTTCCTCTTTTGAGACAACTTCAGCAAATCCCCATCAAGCATGTTGTCATCCTCACAAAGATCATCACACACAGACTCAAGAGCCGTATCAGCTTTCTGACTGGTGTCAGAAAAACTTCATTAGTCAGATCCGTTTCTATACCATCAAAACTTTTCACAATGCCCGTTTCATCAGAGCCATTGCTGCTCGTAAAAACACGTTTTTCCACCGTCGCCTGCCTCAGCTATGGTGGAGGCGCCTGCGGCCTCAGTGGGTTTCGCATGAGCAATCGCCGTGTCCCTACTAGGAGGGACACGGACCGGCTCTCCAATGGCATCATCCGCTGGCTGCCTGTTTCTTAGCCTCTCTGGACAGGATCAAATTAAATGCCCTTCTCCACCACAACCAAAACATTTCATGCTCTCAGATGAAGCAAACACCATGTAGTTGAAAATCTCTATTTTGCAACTGAAAGACAGGTTCAGCTCGCCAGCGGTGTCCTCAAAGACACACAACATGTTTGAGGAG
>NW_024582428.1:2455104-2456668 GCF_018398535.1 Haplochromis burtoni
TGTGTTGAAAAAATAATTAGACCTGACAGTAAAAATAGAAAAAAGGAACTCGAAAACAGAAATCCACTCACGTCCCCAGCTCCATTCACTTCGCCATTCACTCCGAGCGAGAGAGAAATGGCCTAGATGCAACTCATTAGCAACCATCCTGAGATGCCTTATTTCCAGCCACCACCCTTGCATATCTCCATCTTAAAGCCTTGTGACCAGCTGAGGGTGATAAGTTGGGATGTGAAAGAGGGAGTGACTAAGGATGTCATTACGAAATGTAATAAGGTGGCAGCCATATCTGATGGGGCCGAAGTGACATTGTTTCAGCAGTTTGTATCAAAAGTGTAGCAGGGGTCTCGTATATAATGAGGGGGCATGAACTAAGAGGTGCAGCTACCCCCTATACCATTCACATTAGTGCTTCCACACAGTTCTTCAAGGCCTCTGCCCTTTCTGTTTCAGAAGAGGTTTGTTTTCAAAAGCAGAGGATGTTTTGCAACCTCAGGCTCCTGTGACTAACCTGAGGATGAGCTCCACAAATGTGGGGCTTATTAAAGTAGAAGGGGATGCAATGCCGCTGCAGGTGAGACAGACTTACCTAGTTCCTAGTGTGGAAATATTGAACCTAAACCCTAAATGATCCGGCTGAAAAAACTGCAACATAAGTATAGAGACTAACAGCAGCATTTCACAAAGTAGAGGTTTTATTTTAAGTTCCATAGTAAGTTAGTGGTACCAACTATTTTAGCTAAGACAAAGACTGTGCCTCCCCAAAAGCCTGCATTAGGCATGCCTTTATCCACACCTCACATTGCTCAATTAGCAACAGCTGTGCACAGAGAATAGAGGCTGCAGAGGGTGCAACAACATTTATTGAAGTTGGTTTAATTATGTCTTACAAGATTAAACCTAATATTTTTAGTTGCAAGCAGCTAATATTTTTATTCATCAAGCTTTGCCATCATGTGACGCAAAAGTAGACATGTCAAATATTTTGGAAAAATAGAAAATATTTAGGCAGTTATTTCCAATGAATACAATAATGGTATTACAAATATAAAACATGCACTGTATTTAAACTAAAAACATTAAAACTGAAAAGCATTAAATGTGGAATAACCTGAGGGCAAAAAAGATCAATAAACCAACAATGTTTTTTTTTTTTTTTTAAATCAAACTGTAACATTTAAACTAAGTGAACTAAGAAATGGTCGTTGGAACTGTGACTATATCCTTGCTTGCTATGTTTATGGCCCCACGACAGGCAGACACACGATACACTGCTAACATTTGTATAAATACATATACAAACAAAGTGAAGGACAAAATATATTCTCTGATTTGATGTTTTGTGCACATACCATATGGTAGGATAAACAACACCTGAATCAAATAATTAGATCATAACCAGGCCCCTGACGAACTTAAAGATGTTCTGAGGAGGTTATTTAGCCATTTAAATCACCTGTGTTGGATCAAGGACACCTCTAAAATTTGTAGGACACCAGGCCTTGAGGCCTGGGGTCTGTTTCAGAAGGCGGGTTTAGAAAACTCAGAGTTAAAAATGATACTC
>NW_024582429.1:0-8854 GCF_018398535.1 Haplochromis burtoni
ACAGAAAGATGTTTTTCTGGAAATAAAAAGAATGTGACAAGTATGTTTTTCTGTCAAGAATGACACTGCAAAACTGCGAAAGCTTGTCAGGTGAGACTTGTAATTAATTCTGCAGATACACAAACATATAGAAAGTGTCATTTTTTGTTTACATTAATTAATTTCTATAGTGTGTACAAAACAAATCAAGACCACAGACTCAACACGCACCACTCAATTTTTGGTGTTCTTTATCAGTTGGCCAAGACAGAAATGTTTTAATCTGTGTGCATTGCTTTTGAGCAAGTCTTTACACAGAAAAGGTTTCAGAAAGGTATTTTTCAGGTTCTTCTGACAAGGCTTCAATTTTGGAAAATGCTGTTTGTTTATAGTGGCAACTTATAAACCCTTTGTGATAAGAACATAGTTACCACAGTCCAAGTCATACCTTCAAAAAGTATGCACTTTGTGCTCTTGTGGACCCATCCAAAATTTTTCCAGTGATTTGGCTTGGTATTGGATAAATGTGAGGGAAATTCTATAAAAATAACATAAATACACCTATGTTTTCAAATACATTACAAAAAACGTAAACATGCTATGTCATTATGATCAAACAAGCTTTTCAACATACCTCACACTGCAAATAGATTAGGCCATCTATTACCTTATAAAACAAATAAATAAATACATATAAATAAAAACAGAACTAAGGAATACGATTCATTAAGTAAATTGTACAATAAAGTGTATTTAAAGCAGAATTTAACATTAGTTTTATGACAACATAAAAGGATTTTTATGTCAAGAGGTACCTCATCTGAAATGTTTGTCTGGTCAAACAGGGATTTCAAACTTGAAATACCAATAGAGTTTGGTCCAGCTACTCCCACAAGGTAATCTGTGAGAAAGCATATGCTGTAGTCAACAGATATCATTTTCTTTTTGCATGCTGCAACCATCATCCATTTCAGTCTTCTAGGAGCTTTGTCTGGTTGTAGTTCTTTTTTCTCCTCCTCTCCCCTCATCTATTAATTAAATTGTTTTCTGACCTTCCTAACTGTTTCCGACCTGTCTTCCCAATGTGATGTTTAAGCAATATATGTATGGTCAGAAGGGGGTGAAATTTTCATTGCAGTTGTACGTGTAACATTGCATGTGATAATAAAAGGCTTGATTGGTTGATTATTCAACATGAGTTGACATTTACCTGACATTGTGAAGGAGTCACAGTTTCTGTAAGGGTGTAAGAACATAACATGTGGATTTGTTACACTTCTTTTTCACAAGTTAATAACAATCAATAATTTTCATTCCATTATTAACTCATTCACTGCCATTGACGTCTATAGCCGTCAATGGCAGTGAATGAGTCAGTGGGTTTAACTCATTCACTGCCAATGGCTGGCAGTGAATGAGTTAACAAGCTATCACACGATGTCCCAGGGACAACATCTACACGGTGTCCCAGGGACAACATTTACACGATGTCCCAGGGACAACATTTACACGATGTCCCAGGGACAACATTTACACGATGTCCCTGGGACAACATTTACATGATGTCCCAGGGACAACATCTACACGATGTCCCAGGACAAATTTGTAAATTTCTGGATTACTGTTAATCTCCATAGAATCAAGAACTCATGTCCAGTTTCACAGCTATGGACCAGTTAATTATGTTTCCAGGTGATAGTTTGATTCATAGATTCAGCACACAACCATAAGTCTAGGCCTTTTAGTCCAGATTCTCTTCACTTATGTTTGTAAAATGATCAGGGAAGCTACTGCAATTTTGCCTGACCCAACCCCCGGGCCACGAAACACCCAAAAAGTTGGGGAACGCTGGTCTAGAGAACACTGGTTAGCTAATGCAGAATCAGAATCAGAATACTTTATTGATCCCTGGGGGAAATTATTTTTTGTTACAGTGCTCCATTTTAAACCAACATTAAGACAAGACAGACAATACACTAACTAAGAATAGTACAATATATACATATATACACATACATACATACATAAGTCACTCATAAATAAATAGTTGGAAAAGAAACATGTGTAGTTGTAGCAGCAAACAGTGTGTTAAGTGGATGCGTTGTACAGGGAGATGGCCACAGGCAGGAAAGATTTCCTGTGTCGTTCAGTGGTGCTTTTCGGTAATCTCAGTCTCTCACTGAACGTGCTCCTGTGACTGACCAGCATGTCATGGAGTGGGTGGGAGGTGTTATCCAACATTGTCTTTATCTTGGACAGCATCCGCCTCTCCGACACCACCTTGAGGGTGTCCAGCTCCATCCCCACAACATTGCTGGCCTTACGGATTAGTTTATTAAGTCTGTTGGCATCTGCGACCCTAATGCTGTCGTCAAGTAGCCTATCACTAGCAAACAAACAGCAAGCCAAGTGAGGAACATATGTATAATGCTTACCGTTTATTAAAGAAAAGTATCCTAAATTGACTTCAAATTCGGCGGACAGGCGGCGGTTTCTCGCTTCTTCACTTGTATTTCGAAATACTCGAAGGCGGGTATTTCGAAGTCGCAAAGGAATGACGTCACAAGAAGGTGATTGGTCACTTGCAATGTTGAACCTGGAACAACATTAATTATGATGATGTGGGAACAATGCTGACACGAGGAAATCAGATCGTCCATGTTGTCTGTGTAGTTTATATAATAACTAGTTTATATATTATATATATACTATATATATATATCACAGAAGAGTGAGATATATACAATATATATACGTCTCGATCAGCTGTTCATAACACTGTGTCCGCTATTGAATGGAGCTTGAGGGCAGTGTTGCCAACTCCTCAGTAAGGAAAATCGCTATTGGTTGTCCTAAAAGTCGCTAGAAGTCGCTAAATGACGTCATCGCCTAATTTGCATAATTGGTCATGCTAATCTAATTGTAACCTATGTTGTTGGAGAGAGAAATAACATCGTGGAAGAGACATAAAGTGAGTAAAAAACGTCCTAAATGCATTTAGAGTTTATTTAGAACTACAAATTAAATTTCTTTTAGCAATTATTGTTTTTTTTAATGTCACAATTCCAACCCTGCTCCTTTACCCGGGCTTGGACCGGCAAAAGTGACCCGAAATAGGCACTCTGGTGGAGTTACTTTGTGTGTGTGTTTATAAGTAGTTTTAAACCTTGTGATCCACAAAACAGCATAAGAGTAAAAGAGTAAAAGAACTGACTGCGTTACAGCACCCGCTGCTTGTTGAGAGTAAAAGCGATACGCGCTTTCACGTCTTTTTTAGCGACTTTTTTTAAAAAAAGTCGCTAAGGGGTCTGAAAACTCGCTAAATATAGCGACAAAGTCGCTAAGTTGGCAACACTGCTTGAGGGTCCTGCGCAGTATCTTAGCTGTTCCCAGGACTGCGCTCTTCTGGACAGAGATCTCCGATGTTGTTCTCGGGATCTGCTGGAGCCACTCGCCTAGCTTGGGAGTCACCGCACCTAGTGCTACGATTACCACGGGGACCATATTATATGTCGTGAATATAATTTTAGACTCTTCCCTTTATATTATGATATATATATATATATATATATAAAACCAGTGAACATGATGGAAGACTAGAGAAATCACAGAGAGAGCTGGGGCACACTAACAGAGGTAAGTACAATTAGCAACTGAGTAATCACAGGAAATGAACAGCTGGTGACTGCTGACAAGCTGGTGTGAAGATCAGGGTTGGGACAAGGAGTCAGGTGTCACTCAAACAAACATTCGTAAATCTTTGTTTGGTGTCTTTCTCCCTTTTTTTTGTAATAACTCTTGAGCCAGGGTGTGACATTCATTCAATGTCAGCATGGCTGCCTTCCAGACTGGGCAGAGAAGTCAATGCATTGTCTTTCCATTAAAAAATTACTGTTTTTAATTAAGCAGATTTGAAACAGTTTCTTGAGCTAAGTAAGAACTTGCCAACTCCCTCTCCAATCAGTGTACCATATTTAATTTTGAAAAGTTAATGAAGTACAATCAACTAATCTAGAGGTGCCTGTATAACTATTCCAAGTCTGAGGTCTCCCAGTTCTTCAGAGCCAGAGGTGGAGATCTGTGACTCTCTGAATGAATGCCAACATAAGAAAGAAATCAGCACTCTGGACTCTCCATGTTATCTTATCAGCAAATTATGCTGTGGCAATGTTGTGAAAGATTGTGGAGGCTCGGAGCACACACATGTCAATAAAAAGAGGTGTACGGGACATTCACTCTATTGGTCTTGCTGCAAACATCCAGGTAATACAACACTTACCTTTCTACTATTAAAATGGTTCTAAATGTAATGCAGGTTCAGTAAAAATCTGTTTTGTGAATTTCTTTTTGTAGTATTCTGTCTTGAGAATTTATTTGCATATATTATCAGACTGTTTCTATGCTTTGTTGTTTACAATGGGAAGCTACAATGGGAGTGATTATTTATTATTTCAGATTAACGGTAAACAGAGGTGTGGCCAAGGAGGATTTGGAGTAAATTATTTCAGTAATTCATATTAACATATACAATTACTAAGGGTTGCAAGATGCAATGTAATCTTGTAATGTAAATTACACAGGTAAAAGTCTAACATTGCTCCTAATGTGGCTATGATAATTGCTATTATGAGTGTTTATTTATTAGCATTTATAGTGTGGATGTGTTCAGTGGATGAATGGCTTTTAAACTAGGGCTGCTCAATTAATCGAATTGTAATCACGATTACGATCTGGGCTTTCAACGATCATTAAAAATGACTGAGCCGATTATTAACCCCTCCCTCGTGCTTTACTCTCGCGCTGCTCCATGTGGCAAATCGAGCGCACCTCTCTGCATTTCGAACACGTGTCACAACAATTAAGAGGACTCGAGGGAAGCTCGGAAAGCTAAGCAGAAGTTATTTGGAGGAGAGTGACTGCCGTTGGTTGAAAAGAGAAGTAAAAAAAAACTTCAGTGGTGTGGAAACATTATGGATTCGCGGAGTCAGACGTGGATCAAGTAGACATAGTGTGTAAACTTTGCTACGGTGTCGTAACTGCACCACAGAGCAACACTGCAAAGTTCACGAAACATAGATGTTTACATTTTTCATTTATTTTTTTATATTGCAAACATTTGCATTGTTATCAGTATTTGCACACTATTTTATATTATTTTTTAAAGTCATTATTATAGAACCGCGTAAGCTAGCGCAAGAATTTGTTTTGCATATGAAACCAGAGGAGTTGAACTTACATCTTATGCCATCAGCTTGTCCTAGGTCACAGTTTCCTTCCACATAAAGCTTTGCAGAAATTGCATAAAAAGCACTTGCAGCAACAAAAACATAATATTCCAGAAAGACGCTTTGCCGATCCGATCAGCTGTTCGTAACACTTCCCACATTGAACAAGACGTCAACGCGAACTGTCGCATGTCCGCCATTTCCTGTCCAAAACCGGAAGTGACGTCATTTTTCGCGGAAAATGTAGTTTTTTACTTGTAGGCCTTAAAAGCCTATACTGGTGTTTTTATAAGTCATGTTTGACTCTATACTTTTCTGAATAGTTTCTGGAATGCTTGGAACTCGAATTGCACTGCTGGAAATAGTTTATTTTGATGCACATGCTGTTTTCTTTGCAAATTTGCATCATTGCTGTATCTCCAAAATAAAACTATGAAGACACTCAAAATAAATTTCCTGTGGTGGGAAACTATTTTGTACAACTTTTTTGTATTTAAAGTTTTGAGGGATAAACCTCTTAAATTTCCCCAAGTAGAAATATATATGTAAAAAACAAAACAAAAACGATTGTCAGTTTTGTTGTAGTTTATTGCACTTTTTTGCAATTAATGTAATTACTATGGACTTAATGCATACAGATTATTAAAATATGGGCTATAACAGTTGTATTGATGTATAGCAACTTGAAATGCTCCCACAATTGGCACTACAACATGTAAAAAAATATATATATATAAGCTCTGGCGGACTTGGTTCTATGGTAGGTCTTAAAGGGTTAAATAAATATCGTCAAATAATCGAGATCTCAATTTCAGTGAAAATAATCGTGATTATCATTTTTGCCATAATCGAGCAGCCCTATTTTAAACAGTACATTTACATAATGACTGAAGCTTCAGTCATTATGTAAATGTGAAAATGCTACATCCAGATGAACAGAATCAACTTTTTGGGAATCTTCTTGCCTGGAAGGCTGAGGATGTGTGAAGACTTTTTGGTGAATATGCTATAAGATCAGGTCAGCAATATGAGAATTCTTTGGCAGGATTGTTGAATGATTTTCTTACCAGTTACATTTTTTTTCAGGTCTATGATTTCTTCCTCATAGTACTTTTTGCTGACTTAATCTTATGAGTTTTGTCTGTGCCATAGCTAAATATTCTATTTCAAGTAGAGTTGGTTTCATTGGTGACATGAAGTCCTTCATGAGATGTGTGAGAGAGAAATTCTATTTCTCCAGACTATTCCCATATTGAACAACTGTAAAACCATCCAAATACTATTTTCAGTGTCCATCATTCACAATAATAAATTTGTTGATTGGATCAACATTTTCTTCTGTGCTGCTTGTGTTGAGTGTAACGCATTTTACTGCATTTCTTCATTTCAGAGTCACATTCAAACAGGTTTTTGAATTGCTCTTTGTCTGGGCTTGCACCCAGCATCAATTTGCCATGCGAGACCCTACCATGGGGCAAAACGCCCCCCAACAATATAGGCCCTGGGATCCCTGGGACACATAAACCTCTCCACCATGATAAGGTAGCAATTCACAGATTTTACATCCCTATTTTTTTTTTATATCTGTCTTATTTAGAACTAGTATGGAGGGGATCAGTGACCGTCTGTTCAGGCATAAGAACTTCAACTTTGTGACCAGTCTTACAACTCCAGAGTACCTAGACTCCCTTGAAAGCTTTGAAATAAAAGACAGCGATGTCTTCCTTGTGACTTATCCAAAGTCAGGTTGGTGAAAAATTTCACACATTGTTGGTATTTGCTGTTTTGTGCTGGCCAGACTGATCCACTGATCACCTCTAATGTCCTTCCCCACATCAGGTACTGTATGGGCTCAGCAGATCATCATTTCCATCCACGAAATGCATAGCTATCAGACTGAATATTCAATCAACATTGAGAGGATGCCGTGGCTGGAGTACAAGACAGCTGAATACGCTCTTCTTCCCTCTCCACGGCTCTTCGCCTCGCATCTCCCTGTACACATCATGCCTCCAGGAGTGAAGGAGAAGAAGCCAAAAGTCAGTACTTTATAGAAATTGAAATCTTATTGAAGAAAGAGACAGTCTTGAAGTTTGAGAAAGTTAAAAGCATTTGATTACTTATTGTTGCAAAAATAAAGCAAATTAAATTTGTACTTGTGAAGATTAATTTTATTTTTTGTGATGTTACCTATTGGTCACTGAAGTTCAGTTTTTGAGGCTTGCACTTTGACTACTGGTAGCTTTTAGAAACCAGGAAATCCTAGCAAATGAAAATAGAGTGGTTGATCTTCAAAACAAATGTTGTTTTATGTTCTGTAAGAATTAAAACAATGATCCTCTGGGGTCATAAATCAAGGAATATGAGGGTCATTTTTATCATACACTTCTACACAAACACATGGTCCCAGGTCCAAAAAGCTAGCACTAGCATTTGTTTTATTTTTAATGATTCTGTTTGATTTCAGATAGAGGAGATAGATAGAGGAAGAGAATCTAGCTGTCATGGTTCTGGGTCGGTGACCCAGCGCTTTGAGTTTATTATTATTATTTTTTCTAGTTTATTCTGATTTTGTATTAGTTCTTTGGGTTTGGTTGTCATGTTTATTATCCCAACCTGTGTCTCCCTCTGTGCTCTGCTCGGGTCCCCGAGTTTTGTGTTGTAAAGCAGTCTGTGTGTTTCCTGTTCTACTTTGTACGTCTGTGTCTCGTTATGCCCATTAGTTCCAGCTGTGTCCCCTCCTGTGTGCCATTTCCTGATTACCTGGTGTGTGTATTTATAGTATGTGTCTGCCTGTGCTCCTCGTCGCGTCCTCTGTGTTTCTCTGTGAAGCTTCTGCGTTACTCTGCATTCTTTTGGTGTTTTTTCCGCGTCTCTCTTCCCCTCGCCTCATGTCCTCCCTTTGTGTTAGTTTTCCCAGTTTAGGTTTATGTTCTGTTCTGCCCTCACCTTGGTTTTCTCTCTGTAAATAAATCTCCACTTGCATCTCCACTTCCATCTGCATCTTGGGTCCTCATTCATTCCACCACACAACTGCTGCCCCAGCCGTGACACTAGCATCCCAAGTGCCAACTTGCTTGAGCAACGTAGCGGACCGTATGTCGGGTGGCAAGAAAACTGCTAGAAGGTTGTCAGCATTCGGCTTCACGGAAGCTCAAATACAGACTTTAAAATAAATTTTTAAAAATATTATCTGAAATCAAATTGTAACATTAAATTTTAAATTGCTTTTCTTTTAAACTAATGACATTAAATAGTGAATTATTAATTTTTTTTAAAAAATGTTTATTAAGATTTAAGATTTCAATTTAGGGGTTTTTTTGTGAATTATTACATTTAAGTGACAGACTTTTAATATTCAAATTTTTTTTAAAATATATTTCAGATCGTGTATGTGATGAGGAATCCAAAGGACAACATGGTGTCTTTTTATCACTTCAGCAGTGCTCTAGCAGACCTGGAGACTCCCGAGAGTTTTGACCAGTTTTTTGAGTGGTACATAACAGGAAACGGTAAGTTTCCTCACCTTTAATCCCCATAATGGTATATCAATTACTGATTACTATAAAGTAATATTTTAACTTGTATGTATGTATGTATGTATGTATGTACTATATATATATATATATAATCCCGTCCACATATAAAGG
>NW_024582429.1:12188-13287 GCF_018398535.1 Haplochromis burtoni
TTGTAAATCGTGTTTTTAAAAAGTAACTAAGTAATTAATTACTTTTGAAAACAAGTAATCAGTAAAGTAACAGGATTACTTTTTGGGGAAGTAATCAGTAATTGGTTACTGATTACTTTTTTCAAGTAACTTGACCAACACTGGTGACCACGTTCTTGAGTGGCACCACTAACAGATGGGACAAAATTAAAAGAGTTCACTAAGGCAAGGAAGTCCTTGGCCAGAGGCTTCCCCAGACAGCAAAAGTGTATGTTAAAATCACCAAGCAGGAGGATCTGGTCATACCGTGAGGCACAGTCAGCAAGAAACTCTGAGAACTCGGATAAGAAGACCTTGTTATATTTCGGGGGGCGATAAACAATCGCACATAACAACGAATGCGAGTGGCCCAGTTTACATAAACAGAGTTCAAAACTGGTGTAGTGAGACGAAGGGAAAAGCTGCTTCAAGTCCAAGTGAGCCTTAAAAACAGCAGCAAGCCCTCCTCCGTGACCAGCAGCTCTCGGAACATTAAAAAAGGTACAGTCAGCAGGTACTAGTTCAATGAAACTGCTCAACTCACCGGGAGAAATCCAGGTTTCAGTCAGGAAGAGCAAATCCAGAACACGAGAAAGAAAAAAATCCTTCAATATGAAGGTCTTATTTGCCACCGACCTGGTATTTATTACACCCAGCCTGAGAGGAACTGGGTCCAAAACTTCCAACGCATTAGCAAGCAGATCCACCGGTCGAAGGTTTTTCTTGTCAACTCCGCGCCAGTGTAAATGTCGTAGAGGAAAGAGATTTGCAGGACCATTTTTGAAAGACCCAACAACAGGAATCAACCAGGAATCCACTGGGTCCAAGGCACGCAATGGCACCAAGAGTTGCGGACAAAAACGGCGATCAATCAATGTTTAAAGAAATCTATATCTCTAAATGTTTTGTCTTTTCTGTCATGTGATTCATCTCGCAGCTCTACATGTTTGAAAGACTTGACCTGAAGGTTTCAGTGTGAGACAACAGTGGTACCACTTTAGTGACTTTGTGGTGCTGTGCTAGTATGTTAGCACAGGCACCATTTTGTGTGTGTGTGTGTGTGTGTGTGTGTGTGTGTGTG
>NW_024582429.1:13312-24058 GCF_018398535.1 Haplochromis burtoni
TGTGTATGTTGCCAGGCACCATTTTGTGTGGGTGTGTGTGATGAACTCAATTAAATGAGAAGCCAAATAACTGGATGCATTATGCCAATATACAGTTTATGCGTCATCCTGGTTTGACCATGTCAGGGAGTGGTATTTAAACAGAGACCAGTACAACATCCTCTTCCTGACCTACGAGGAAATGATTTTGGTAAGATGTTTCTTCACACTTTTGTTGTTCCTAAGGAAACTCAAATAAAATATCTGGCAGAGTTTAAGGTTCTTTTTCTGTTGTGTTCCTGCTTTTCTTTCAGGACCTGAAAGGATCAGTGAAGAAGATCTGCAACTTCTTAGGGAAAAACCTGACTGAAGCCTGCATCAGTCAAGTTGTGGAAAAAGCTAAGTTTGAGAACATGAAGAAGGACTCGAAAGCAAACTATGAGCACACTTCCACCAGAGCAGTTCAGTGGGAAATTCCTGCGTAAAGGTAACATAACAGACCTGCAGCTGCTGTGCAGACAAATGTGATATCAGGGTATCAGGTGTTGTGTTTTTGTCTTCATTACAGGTCAGATTGGAGACTGGAAGAACACACTGACTGTTGCACAGAGTGAAAGAGTGGATCAAGTCCTTCAGGAGAAACTTGGTGATTTGCCTTTAAAGTTCATCTGGGAATAAGCAGAGCAGCTCTTCAGGGTCTCCCAGGAGTTTTAAAAGCATTGATTTCATTCATTGGAAAGCCTTAAAATGTGTTTTTCTGCTATTTTAATTTTCAAAAAAACAACAAATGATTAATGTTTGTTTACCCAAGATTGATTCATCTTACGTAGATCATGATTCCAGGAATCAACAGTAAAATGTAAATCAGTCAACATATCTGACATGTCTGAAACCAGTACACGGCACTTTGGATTCTCATAATTTCTGAATAGTCATTAACTATTGATTTTTTTTAATCACATCACTTTTGACAGTATGTCCTGACCTTCAAATAGAAGAAAATTCTTGAAATAAATGTACTTTTGCCATGAAGAAAGTCTGACCTTTGATTAACCTACAAGTGATTTCTCTTCCCATGAGTCAGCAGCCAAGACAGAAGTATCTTATTCATTTGTGTAGAAGAATTAAAAGGAAAGGATCCTACTTTGGTAACAAACAAAACATTACAAAAAGAAATGGTGCAATTGCAGTGTTATTTTGGTCAAAGTGTGGTTCAGCATGACATTCTTCCTTTATTAAATCCTACACAGAATCAAACCACAGACCTGTAAATGGCATCCACTGAATAGCATTTAACTAATATGTGAAATACAGCTTGTTAACACATGTTAGTGTAAGCTAATAGTCTATTAAAAATAACAATCTTATTTCTTTAATGGGACTTCTTTTTCTGAACATTACTGAAGATTTTCTCAACATCAGGGCTGCAAAATGTAAATTTGATTTCCAAAACGCTCTGATCCGTGATCCCAAGAGTAACATTTGGATTTATCTGTGAGAAACTCTTCTTATACAAGTAAACTGATCCAAAGATGGACTAAACTCCACATTATTCATATTTATATAGCTGTCTGGAATAAAATTTCATGTTTCAAACACAGGTATGTCAGGTTTTGAGAGTCTTTTAATGTCACTCCATTTGTGGTTTTAAATGAGAACAGCCTTCTATCGTCAAGCCAATCTTCCAGCAGCAGCATTATAATGCAGTAGTCGGGGCACAGCATAGGTCAAACGAACACATTTTCTAGTAAAACTAAAACATAAATGCTTAACACTTTAGTTTAACATTAACTATAGTACCTCTAAAAGAATGTACATTCACATTCATTCATTCACATGGGGTGAAGAACAACACAAACTGTGTCTCTTCCCCTTATCTCTTTGTGTGATTCACAACTAAGATCGAGTTGATCAGTGATCGTCTGTGCAGGTATAATAACTTCAACTTCCTGGCCAGTCACACAACTCCCGAGCACATAGACTCTTTCAGAGTTTTGAAATATGAGATGTGTTCCTCGTGTCTTATCCAAAGTCAGGTCAGTGAGAAATCTGACCTGACTTAAATTAAATCTGAATAGCCGTCGTTTCTGGCCAGTATACATAGACTCTCTTCAGAGTTTTGAAATAACAAACAACAATGTCTTGCGGTCTTATCCAAAGTCAGGTCAGTGAGAAATCTCTGTAGCATCCCATTATTTTGAGTTTTATTCAGTCCAGAGTGATCCGACTGGTTCATGATAATAATCCCATAAATTTTTCCTCAGAAGGCACCATATGGGCTCAGCAGATCACACTTCTAATCTATGAGTGGAGGGCATGTGAATGATATTTATACCAACTCCATGAAGATGCCATGGCTGGAGTTCACATGGGGTGCATACACTCATGCCACAGCTCTTCAGATCACATCTGTCTCAGGCTCTAATGCTTCCAGGACTGATGGACAAGAAGGGAAAGGTCAGAGCTGTATAGACGCTCAAGCCAGCCTGAAGAAAGAGCTGGTTTTGAGATATAGTATGACAAAGTTCTTTAAGTGGTTAAAAAATTATTTGCTCATAATTTTTGTGTTTAATTGTATGAAATAAAAGATAACTTTGTTGCCGAAAAGCAGAGTTCTATTGAAGTTTTATTGTTAAGGAAAGGCATTCAAGGATTAGAGGCTTTGTATTTGTAACAAGTTCATATGAAAATTCAGATTTTCTTCTTAGTCAGTTACATAGCACTATCATCGTATATCAATCAAATTGTTGATAACTTAGCACACAGCTTTTTGAAACATAAACACTCCTGAATGCAAACAATACACATAGTGGCAGCTTAAAGCTTCAAATGGGTCACTTTATGGTGACAACATCTAGCTTTTATATACAGCCAATGAAAAAAAATTGTTTATACATTTATATAAAACAACTCTCAAAACTATCACTTCAGCAAAACACTGCAGACCTTGAGACTCCTCAGAGCTTCGATCAGTTTTTTGAGTGGTACCTGACGGGAAACAGTACGTGTCCTCATCTCCACTATCTGCCTAATGATGATGACGAAGAAGAGTCCAGGTCTGATAAATGATAACAGATATCAATGTGATCAGGAAGAGCTGAAATTGATTATTTCAAACTGAACTGTGTTTGACATACTTACCCAGTTATTATCCAGTGGATAATAGCACATCCATATAAAAGAATTCAAGTTGCTTTATACTTTTCCCACATTCTGTTTCAGTAAAATATTTTTAGTATCTCACATACTGCATATTTGTTTGTTACTTTATAAATTAAAACAGTGGTAACTCAGTTATTTGACTCCTTACATTACGTAAAACGTAAAACCTTTGCTCCAAATTGAGCTATTAGAAGATAAGTCTGTGGGTTGAAGAGATAGTAATCATTGACAGGTTATTATGACAATGAAAATGTCATAATAACCTAGTCATAAAAATGTCAAAGGATGTTCTACCCACTTACGCAGTGTACCTGCACCGTTCCAAAGCAAACAAAGCCAACGCTCAAAAACAGCTTGTAATCTTTTGAAATCATTCTCCTTTTCAACCTTTAAATCACTGCTATTCTTGTACCATCTCAGGTTTAAATACATCTTGATTTTAAAAACTCAAACACAATTTAATCCAAAGAAAATTAAAGTGAAAGATTTCCTGAAGAACTGACTTTGTTCTGTTTTCCCCCCCTTTTTTTTCTTTCTTTACTTTTGATAAGATTTAAATGACTTGCTTCAAATTAGCTTCTAACATGCTAAGTGGACCACTTGCAAAGAGGACAGTGTAGTTCCACATCTATTGCTATAATAAAAACTGCAAAAAGTTATTTGTTTGTCTAGCATAAACTTTTTTCTTCCTCCACCTGTTATCGTGCTGTTTGTACTTGAGTGATAGTGGGGTAAATATGATCAACAGACACTTGATTTTAATTGAAAATGCCAAATGAGATTTTAGCTCATGGGGGAACTATAAGATCGATGGCTCAGTGAAAAAGAATCACAACTCGCCATAATTTCTGTTGTGAGCTCTGGTAGATTTTCTTTGTGTGCAGGCTGTGATCAGCTGACCTGTGCTGCTGCTGCTTTGATGTTTGCTGCTTTTTGTGGATTTGCACAAGTTTATTGGTTGAGAACCCGATGTTCCCACCTCTGTGAAGGATGGGATTTTTATGTAAATGTCAATTTGACAAGCTGAACGCATTCTGTACTGTACAGGAGACACGGCACGAGATTGATTGACAATGCGCTGTAAAAATGTGCTGTAAAAAAAAAAGCATGCAAAATTGCACACAAAAAAAAATCTGCGAAACAGCGAGGCCACGAAAGGTGAACCACGTTATAGCGAAGGACCACTGTACTTCATAATTACCAACACACATTTGTTTCATCCTTTACTGCACACCGTTCATACAGGACTGACCGGAGGGCAAGAGATGGTTGCCATGGTAATGGGAGTGTGTTAAGAAATAGAGAGATATTTTTTAATGCGTATCTGCTCGTTAGATTGTTTTATGAGAGGCCCAGACTTGACTAGGTCACAGGCCGACCAGAAACTGCATATTTTTGCAGAATATGGGGAACAGACAGAGTGAGACTAAGTTTAGACAGGTTGCCCAGGCAACAGACCTCAGAAAAGGGAAGGTATTGCAAGCTGCACAGGACATTTTAGTGCACAGGCATATTAATAAATCAGACAGAAAAGAGGAACTTGTACCATATAAGGAATGTTTGTATTGAAACTGTGACGTGCAAAGTACCGAAAATAACACCTATAGACACATTTGATCTAATGTTAGAGATCCTGCAACTGGCGTTTGGGCTGTGCAGGGGTCTCTCTCTTCCGGAAGATGATTGAATAAAAAGAAATATAAATGTTTTAACACACTATGAATCGGTTTTCTCTGTTCTATCAGGGGACAAAAGAATCGGGGTTTAATATTTGGTGTTTCCGCCCGGTTCTCCTTGCAACAGAGAGAACAAATGTGGCCGAAAGGTTGGATCTGATATGAGGCGAAACAGAAGACCGGTCTAAAAAGGTAGGCACAAACCTGTTCAAGAAAAAGCAAATCTGTGCATATTGGATGAATTCTAAATTATCTGTTGCTGAGTTGCGGATCTTAACTATTAAATTGGCTCATTAGTGGTAAAACTAAATTCTTGAGAATAAAGTAAAGCTTTGAAATAATGATAATGACACGTTGAGAATGACAGTACTGAGTTAAAAGGACTATGGTATTTCATGGTAAAAGAGAAAAAGAAGTAATGTGTGTTTAGGATATTAGGTAATTGGTCATTTTTATGGGTTTAAGTCCCTATTGATCATAAGGTTGGACCTGCATCGGTCAAATAGTCTGGTGGACTTTTGGTGTTGTTTCAAATTATATATAAAATCCTACGACGGAAGTTTGACTTCTAAGAAGTGCATAAGCTTCGAGGTGGAGACCTCCCGCTTTTTACAGACGTGTAAAAAGACCCTCCGGCGTGGGTAATTACTCCAGGTAGCACCTGCCAAGATTTGGGGCCTTGGGCTAAAATAGCCAGTGATTGGATCACTTTGACGTTTGGAACGGTATCTGCACTTTTTTGGGCAGCAAAGGTTGGATCTTGGGCGTTGGACGCTTTTAAAATTAAAATAGGGTGTTTAGAAATTGGGCCAGGCACAGTTTGTAACTGATACTGGTTAATTGATCACAAAAAGGTTGGACCTTAGCATTGGACGCTTGTTAAATTTGTCAAAATTGTGTAGGATTTTGTGTTGAGTGTGTCAAGGATCCCTGTGTTTGTTGTAATGACTAATATAATATATATAATATTATAATAATATATTTGTAATATAAAATAAGTATTTTTGGTATTTAAAAGAACTTTGCAATTTAACAGTGATTTAAAGGCTGAAAGGATGCTGAGTGTGTGTGGCTGTGTGTGTGTTTCAGCAAGGAAGAAGCAGGAAACTGTGAGCTTGTGACGTTACAACATGAAAACAGAGAAATTAGAGACTGAATGTCTTAAAAAAGTAATAAAATGATATTAATTACATATTTAGTGTGTCAATACAGGTGGACTCTTTTCAACCTAAAAACATGAGTACAGCGGCAAAAGGATAGATTAATAGGATTGGGACGACGAGAACAGGCCAGCCTTTGGCTTGAAATTTTTCAGCTTGACCTCTCATTCTGTCCCCATCCCACTATAACTCTAGGCAAAGGGGATTCACAATTTTAATACATAAAACTGTTAATTTCACAGTAATTAAAACACTTATAGATACAGAGGGTAGATTTCTAATCCTCAAATTATCTATACTTAACAAAAAGTTATTGTTACATCCTGTGAGGCTGTGGGAGTGTGTGGGCGTGGTGTTGTCTTCTCCCTCTCCTCCTTCTTTCTTGCCCCTCCCCTTGTCTCTCTCTGCCCCTGCCTTCTCCTTTAGGACACACCTCTGCTCATCTGCCCTCGTTTACCACCAATTACCCTCAGAGGTGAATAAGCTGGAGAAGAGCAGTGTGGTGGGGTGGGAGAGGCTCGGTGGATTTCCTCTGTGCTGGTCAGTGTGTGATACTGGTTTAGGTATGGAAACGGCCTGCTGCGTGTGATCAGCCCCACCGTGCGTGGCTCTTTGTGAGTAGTTTGTTAACTGAGCGGTGGTTTCCCTTAAGTATCGGCGGCCTCCATTATTTTGTTTAGCCTGCCTGGTATTGTTAACTAGCAGCGTTGCTGTCTTTTTCTGTTGAAGCCTTATAGTTGTTTTCTTTGTTGAAGTGGTCACTATCTCTTTGGGTTGACCTGTCTGATTTATCATTAAAGCAGCGGTGCTGTCTCTTTTTGTTGTTACATTTATATGATTATTGAGGTATTTGATTATAATAAAGATTTAGTTTTGTGTAAATACCTCTGCCTGGCGTTCTTTTCATTTCACCCGGATCCAACTGTTACTGTCCCCCACCCTCATCGCCTAGCTTTTATGTGGGGACGTAACAAAGTGGGGGCTCGTCCGGGATCGGAATGAAAGGAATTGGGTTGAATTACAAGTGTGAACAGGTGTTTGTGTGTTGTGTGAAGGTCATTTGAGCTAGCTGCTGCTCTCCCCGGCTAGCACAGGGGAGTGTCTAGCTGAGCATTTGCTCTTCCTTCGGACACTCGTTTTTTGTTTTGCCTTTTTTATTTTCGGAGCAAACCCGGGTGGGGATTAATTCTCTGTTGGGGGTAGGCTTGTCGGTGCCTTGGCACTTGATGATTTGCCTTTAAGTGGCCTCGAGCCTGGTACGCTCCAGAAGCTAGGCAGGCTAAATTCTGAGTAGGCAGGACGGGGGAGTGTGGGTGATTAGTTATGTTGCTTGACGTGTGTGTGTGTGTGTGTGTGTGTGTGTGTGTGTGTGGGCGCCAAATATTGATGACCCCTCATTCTTCTGTGTGTAGTTTGGGTTGTTTTTTTGGCACCCTCTGATCACCTAGGTTGCTCACTTATTGTTGGGGGAGACCTCAACTTTGGACTGAATAAAGAAAGACAGGCTCAGTATAGCTGGAACTCAGCGTAACTGGCAATCCCACAAATATAGTTACACAGTATTTGAGCGATTGTTTACTTTGCGACACATGGCGTGGCCTTCATCTCAATAGTGGGGAATATACTTTCTTCTTACATATTGTTAACTAGTGATGGGCAGATGAAGCTTCATGAAGCACTGAAGCTTTTCATCCAATTGGTTCACCCCAGCGCAAAGCTTCTTGAAGCTTCATTTGCTCTAGTAGGACACCTACTGGACGTAAAATATAGTTGGCATGAATTTGAAGAGTGTGGCCTTTTGCACACAGCCTGTAAATGTCAACAACAAAAGGAGTGTGTAAAACATGTATATTGTAGTGATGGCAGTATACTGTGTATATTTATACTGGCAGTATGGAAAATGATTATTTGGAAATGCTTGAAATGGAAATGATCATTTACTGTGTGAGGTGTGGTTGGGGTGTGGACAGTAGTTGTGCTTTTGTAACGTTGAGGTATGGACAGCTACACACTGAGGCCTCAGTCCTGCCTTTCATCATTTTATTCATGTAAAAACTAAATTTTCACTGCTTTTATGACCTTTTTAGTGGGGAGAACATAGCTAGGATTTAATGATTTAACAAATCTTTTGAATCCTTTGTCCTCCACAATGCTAAATGGCTGGGAGTCCTCAATCACCATGCTAACCAGGTCTTCATCTATTTGAGATTGTTCTCCTGAGAAGACAAAAAGACAAAGCACAAATATAAATATCACACACGTAACTTATTAACAGCTGTATAATATTGTTATATCATTTAGTAACATTACTGCATGCTATATTATCATGGCATTTGATGGCTCACCTGGTCTTGCTCCACAATCGGTGTTCCCCTTATTCTCATGCAAAGCTCTGTAGTGCCTAAGCATGGATGAGGTGTTGTTGTTATATCCCAGCTCCCTGGCACATAGCAAACACTTCACCTTGTACAAAAGTAACGACAGCTTCAACATAAATTGTATTGCACCATCAGTATTATGAAAATACATCTTCTGTAGAAATTTACATAACCTAAAAATGTTTCGGGCTAGGTAAATATCATTATAATTCTAAGTTAGATGACCTTGATTAAATCTTTGAAAATCACAAAAGTGTTATCTTGAGTTGAAAATACTGAAAAGAATGCTTAAATTTTCAACACCAGTTTTTGAGTTGAACTGAGCTCTTTTGTTCAAGTTTATTTAAAAGAAAAAATTCTGTATTTGAAACACAGGGTGCATTATTTAAATCTACTCAATATATCTCATAGAAAGTACTCAAAATAACTGAGACACTGGTATTCATACTTTGTCTTTAACTTTAATTATTAATGGTTCAAAATCAATATAATTTTGGGGCGACGAGTGTATGCACCCCATGTGAACTCCAGCCATGGCATCTTCTGTGAGTTGGTAAAATATTCATTCACATGCCCATCCAACTCATAGATTGAAGTGATGATCTGCTGAGCCCATATGGTGCCTTTTGAGGAAAAATGTATTGGATATCATATCTGACCAGTGGATCACTCTGGACAGAATAAAACTGCAAAATAATGGGATGCTACAGAGATTTCTCACTGACCTGATTTTGGATAAGACACGAGGAACACATCGCTGTCTCTTATTTCAAAACTCTGAAGAGAGTCTATGTACTCTGCAGTTGTGTAACTGGAGAGAAAGTTATAGTTCTTATACCGGCAGAGACGGTTACTGAGCTGCTCCATCTTAGTTCCGAATCACACAGGCAGATAAGGAGAGACACAGTTTATCTAGTTCTTCACCCCATGTGGCAATAGAGATTGAAAATGTGACGTCATTCAGGGGTAAAACCGCAAAGAATATCTGGGAACTCGTGGCAAGAGTTACTAGCCACGCAGGCTTTCAATTGACAATCAGTTACACAGGATAAAAAGAAACACAAAAAGTGCAAGAAGCTGTTGTATTATTAATGTGAAGATTATGAGTAAAACATATGTTATTTTATGACCATAGTCAATGTAGTTGAATTATGTTAACAGCTGTAGGACATATATTATCCTTTAGTTGAGATGGTGTGCTGTGTATGTAGTCTAGTTCTCATTATACTTTTGAGTTAACAGAACATATTTACATATTAGTTTATTAGATAAATGTGCATCACTCTGTATCCTTGATCTGCTGTGAATGTCTCACACTGTGTTCTTGACATGTTTTATTGCTGAATCATGAAGAGAAAGGAGACTCTGCGTCTAGGGCAGAAGAGATAAACCACATTCCATACCCCCACCTTTGTAGATCTCTCTGACTGTTGCACAGAGTGAAAGAGTGGATCAAGTCCTTCAGGAGAAACTTGGTGATTTGCCTTTAAAGTTCATCTGGGAATAAGCAGAGCAGCTCTTCAGGGTCTCCCAGGAGTTTTAAAAGCATTGATTTCATTCATTGGAAAGCCTTAAAATGTGTTTTTCTGCTATTTTAATTTTCAAAAAAACAACAAATGATTAATGTTTGTTTACCCAAGATTGATTCATCTTACGTAGATCATGATTCCAGGAATCAACAGTAAAATGTAAATCAGTCAACATATCTGACATGTCTGAAACCAGTACACGGCACTTTGGATTCTCATAATTTCTGAATAGTCATTAACTATTGATTTTTTTTAATCACATCACTTTTGACAGTATGTCCTGACCTTCAAATAGAAGAAAATTCTTGAAATAAATGTACTTTTGCCATGAAGAAAGTCTGACCTTTGATTAACCTACAAGTGATTTCTCTTCCCATGAGTCAGCAGCCAAGACAGAAGTATCTTATTCATTTGTGTAGAAGAATTAAAAGGAAAGGATCCTACTTTGGTAACAAACAAAGCATTACAAAAAGAAATGGTGCAATTGCAGTGTTATTTTGGTCAAAGTGTGGTTCAGCATGACATTCTTCCTTTATTAAATCCTACACAGAATCAAACCTCAGACCTGTAAATGGCATCCACTGAATAGCATTTAACTAATATGTGAAATACAGCTTGTTAACACATGTTAGTGTAAGCTAATAGTCTATTAAAAATAACAATCTTATTTCTTTAATGGGACTTCTTTTTCTGAACATTACTGAAGATTTTCTCAACATCAGGGCTGCAAAATGTAAATTTGATTTTCACACAACAACGCTCTGATCCGTGATCCCAAGAGTAACATTTGGATTTATCTGTGAGAAACTCTTCTTATACAAGTAAACTGATCCAAAGATGGACTAAACTCCACATTATTCAT
>NW_024582429.1:25351-35397 GCF_018398535.1 Haplochromis burtoni
AAATTGTTTATACATTTATATAAAACAACTCTCAAAACTATCACTTCAGCAAAACACTGCAGACCTTGAGACTCCTCAGAGCTTCGATCAGTTTTTTGAGTGGTACCTGACGGGAAACAGTACGTGTCCTCATCTCCACTATCTGCCTAATGATGATGACGAAGAAGAGTCCAGGTCTGATAAATGATAACAGATATCAATGTGATCAGGAAGAGCTGAAATTGATTATTTCAAACTGAACTGTGTTTGACATACTTACCCAGTTATTATCCAGTGGATAATAGCACATCCATATAAAAGAATTCAAGTTGCTTTATACTTTTCCCACATTCTGTTTCAGTAAAATATTTTTAGTATCTCACATACTGCATATTTGTTTGTTACTTTATAAATTAAAACAGTGGTAACTCAGTTATTTGACTCCTTACATTACGTAAAACGTAAAACCTTTGCTCCAAATTGAGCTATTAGAAGATAAGTCTGTGGGTTGAAGAGATAGTAATCATTGACAGGTTATTATGACAATGAAAATGTCATAATAACCTGTCATAAAAATGTCAAAGGATGTTCTACCCACTTACGCAGTGTACCTGCACCGTTCCAAAGCAAACAAAGCCAACGCTCAAAAACAGCTTGTAATCTTTTGAAATCATTCTCCTTTTCAACCTTTAAATCACTGCTATTCTTGTACCATCTCAGGTTTAAATACATCTTGATTTTAAAAACTCAAACACAATTTAATCCAAAGAAAATTAAAGTGAAAGATTTCCTGAAGAACTGACTTTGTTCTGTTTTTCCCCCCTTTTTTTTCTTTCTTTACTTTTGATAAGATTTAAATGACTTGCTTCAAATTAGCTTCTAACATGCTAAGTGGACCACTTGCAAAGAGGACAGTGTAGTTCCACATCTATTGCTATAATAAAAACTGCAAAAAGTTATTTGTTTGTCTAGCATAAACTTTTTTCTTCCTCCACCTGTTATCGTGCTGTTTGTACTTGAGTGATAGTGGGGTAAATATGATCAACAGACACTTGATTTTAATTGAAAATGCCAAATGAGATTTTAGCTCATGGGGGAACTATAAGATCGATGGCTCAGTGAAAAAGAATCACAACTCGCCATAATTTCTGTTGTGAGCTCTGGTAGATTTTCTTTGTGTGCAGGCTGTGATCAGCTGACCTGTGCTGCTGCTGCTTTGATGTTTGCTGCTTTTTGTGGATTTGCACAAGTTTATTGGTTGAGAACCCGATGTTCCCACCTCTGTGAAGGATGGGATTTTTATGTAAATGTCAATTTGACAAGCTGAACGCATTCTGTACTGTACAGGAGACACGGCACGAGATTGATTGACAATGCGCTGTAAAAATGTGCTGTAAAAAAAAAAGCATGCAAAATTGCACACAAAAAAAAATCTGCGAAACAGCGAGGCCACGAAAGGTGAACCACGTTATAGCGAAGGACCACTGTACTTCATAATTACCATCACACATTTGTTTCATCCTTTACTGCACACCGTTCATACAGGACTGACCGGAGGGCAAGAGATGGTTGCCATGGTAATGGGAGTGTGTTAAGAAATAGAGAGATATTTTTTAATGCGTATCTGCTCGTTAGATTGTTTTATGAGAGGCCCAGACTTGACTAGGTCACAGGCCGACCAGAAACTGCATATTTTTGCAGAATATGGGGAACAGACAGAGTGAGACTAAGTTTAGACAGGTTGCCCTGGCAACAGACCTCAGAAAAGGGAAGGTATTGCAAGCTGCACAGGACGTTTTAGTGCACAGGCATATTAATAAATCAGACAGAAAAGAGGAACTTGTACCATATAAGGAATGTTTGTATTGAAACTGTGACGTGCAAAGTACCGAAATAACACCATATAAGACACGTTGAGCTTCAAATATTAGAGATCCTGCAACTGGCGTTTTGGGCTGTGCAGGGGTCTCTCTCTTCCAGAAGATGATTGAATAAAAAGAAATATAAATGTTTTAACACACTATGAGTCTGTTTTCTCTGTTCTATCACGGCGACAAAAGAATCGGGGTTAATATTTGGTGTTTCCGCCCGGTTCTCCTTGCAACAGAGAGAACAAATGTGGCCGAAAGTTGGATCTGATATGAGGCAAACAGAAGACCGGTCTAAAAAGGTAGGCACAAACCTGTTCAGAGAAAAAGCAAATCTGTGCATATTGGATGAATTCTAAATTATCTGTTCGCTGAGTTGCTGATCTTAACTATTAAATTAACTCAGTAGTGGTAAAACTAAATCTTGAGAATAAAGTAAAACTTTGAAGTAATGATAATGAAACTTGGAGAATGACAGTACTGAGTTAAAAGGGATATGTGTATTTCATGGTAAAAGAGAAAAAGAAGTTATGTGTTTTTAGGATATTAGGTAATTGGTCATTTTTATGGGTTTAAGTCCCTATTGATCATAAGGTTGGACCTGCATCGGTCAAATAGTTCTGGTGGACTTTTGGTTGTTGTTTCAAATTATTATAAAGTATCCTACGACGGAAGTTTGACTTCTAAGAAGTGCATAAGCTTCGAGGTGGAGACCTCCCGCTTTTTACAGACGTGTAAAAAGACCCTCCGGCGTGGGTAATTACTCCAGGTAGCACCTGCCAAGATTTGGGGCCTTGGGCTAAAATAGCCAGTGATTGGATCACTTTGACGTTTGGAACGGTATCTGCACTTTTTTGGGCAGCAAAGGTTGGATCTTGGGCGTTGGACGCTTTTAAAATTAAAATAGGGTGTTTAGAAATTGGGCCAGGCACAGTTTGTAACTGATACTGGTTAATTGATCACAAAAAGGTTGGACCTTAGCATTGGACGCTTGTTAAATTTGTCAAAATTGTGTAGGATTTTGTGTTGAGTGTGTCAAGGATCCCTGTGTTTGTTGTAATGACTAATATAATATATATAATATTATAATAATATATTTGTAATATAAAATAAGTATTTTTGGTATTTAAAAGAACTTTGCAATTTAACAGTGATTTAAAGGCTGAAAGGATGCTGAGTGTGTGTGGCTGTGTGTGTGTTTCAGCAAGGAAGAAGCAGGAAACTGTGAGCTTGTGACGTTACAACATGAAAACAGAGAAATTAGAGACTGAATGTCTTAAAAAAGTAATAAAATGATATTAATTACATATTTAGTGTGTCAATACAGGTGGACTCTTTTCAACCTAAAAACATGAGTACAGCGGCAAAAGGATAGATTAATAGGATTGGGACGCGGAACAGGCCAGCCTTTGGCTTGAAATTTTACAGCTTGACCTCTCATTCTGTCCCCATCCCACTATAACTCTAGGCAAAGGGGATTCACAATTTTAATACATAAAACTGTTAATTTCACAGTAATTAAAACACTTATAGATACAGAGGGTAGATTTCTAATCCTCAAATTATCTATACTTAACAAAAAGTTATTGTTACATCCTGTGAGGCTGTGGGAGTGTGTGGGCGTGGTGTTGTCTTCTCCCTCTCCTCCTTCTTTCTTGCCCCTCCCCTTGTCTCTCTCTGCCCCTGCCTTCTCCTTTAGGACACACCTACTGCTCATCTGCCCTCGTTACCACCAATTACCCTCAGAGGTGATAAGCTGGAGAAGAGCAGTGTGGTGGGGTGGGAGAGGCTGCCGGTGGATTTCCTCTGTGCTGGTCAGTGTGTGATACTGGTTTAGGTATGGAAACGGCCTGCTGCGTGTGATCAGCCCCACCGTGCGTGGCTCTTTGTGAGTAGTTTTTAACCGAGCGGTGGTTTCCCTTAAGTAATGGCGGCCTCCATTATTTTGTTTAGCCTGCCTGGTTATTGTTAATAGCAGCGTTGCTGTCTTTTTCTGTTGAAGCCTTGTTGTTTTCCTTTGTTGAAGTGGTCACTATCTCTTTGGGTTGACCTGTCTGATTTATCATTAAAGCAGCGGTGCTGTCTCTTTTTGTTGTTACCATTTATGTGATTGAGGTATTTGATTATAATAAAGATTTGTTTTGTGTGACATACCTCTGCCTGGCGTTCTTTTCATTTCACCCGGATCAAACTGTTACTGTCCCCCACCCTCATCGCCTAGCTTTTATGTGGGGACGTAACAAAGTGGTGGCTTGTCTGGGATCGGAATGAAAGGAATTGAATTAATTACAAGTGTGAACAGGTGTTTGTGTGTTGTGTGAGGGTCGTTTGACTAGCTGCTGCTGCTCTCCCCAGCTAGCACAGGGGAGTGTCTAGCTGAGCATTTGCTCTTCCTTCGGATACTCGTTTTTTTGTTTTGTCTTTGTTATTTTTGGAGCAAACACGGGTGGGGATGAATTCTGTTGGGGGTAGGCTTTTCGGTGCCTTTGGCACTTGATGATTTGCCTTTAATGTGGCCTCGAGCCTGGTACGCTCCAGAAGCTAGGTCAGGCTAAATTCTGAGTAGGCAGGACGGGGGAGTGTGGGTAGAATTTTAGTTAATGTAGTGAGCTGGTGAGACGTTCCAACATGAAAACAGAGAATTAGAGACTGAATGTCTTAAAAAAGTAATAAAATGATATTAATTACATTTTAGTGTGTCAATACAGGTGGACTCTTTTCAACCTAAAAACATGAGTACAGCGGCAAAAGGATAGATTAATAGAATTGGGACGAACAGGCCAGCCTTTGGCTTGAAATTTTCAGCTTGACCTCTCATTCTGTCCCCATACTATAGAAGAAGCAAAGGGGATTCACAATTTTAATACATAAAACTGTTAATTTCACAGTAATTAAAACACTTATAGATACAGAGGGTAGATTTCTAATCCTCAAATTATCTATACTTAACAAAAAGTTATTGTTACATCCTGTGAGGCTGTGGGAGTGTGTGGGCGTGGTGTTGTCTTCTCCCTCTCCTCCTTTCTTTCTTGCCCCTCCCCTTGTCTCTCTCTGCCCCTGCCTTCTCCTTTAGGACACACCTGCTGCTCATCTGCCCTCGTTACCACCAATTACCCTCAGAGGTGATAAAGCTGGAGAAGAGCAGTGTGGTGGGGTGGGAGAGGCTTCTGGTGGATTTCCTCTGTGCTGGTCAGTGTGTGATACTGGTTTAGGTATGGAAACGGCCTGCTGCGTGTGATCAGCCCCACCGTGCGTGGCTCTTTGTGAGTAGTTTTAACTGAGCGGTGGTTTCCCTTAAGTAGGCGGCCTCCATTATTTTGTTTAGCCTGCCTGGTTATTGTTAACTAGCAGCGTTGCTGTCTTTTTCTGTTGAAGCCTTATAGTTGTTTTCTTTGTTGAAGTGGTCACTATCTCTTTGGGTTGACCTGTCTGATTTATCATTAAAGCAGCGGTGCTGTCTCTTTTTGTTGTTACCATTTATGATTATTGAGGTATTTGATTATAATAAAGATTTATTTTGTGTAAATACCTCTGCCTGGCGTTCTTTTCATTTCACCCGGATCCAACTGTTACTGTCCCCCACCCTCATCGCCTAGCTTTTATGTGGGGACGTAACAAAGTGGGGGCTCGTCCGGGATCGGAATGAAAGGAATTGGGTTAATTACAAGTGTGAACAGGTGTTTGTGTGTTGTGTGAAGGTCATTTGGCTAGCTGCTGCTCTCCCCGGCTAGCACAGGGGAGTGTCTAGCTGAGCATTTGCTCTTCCTTCGGACACTCGTTTTTTGTTTTGCCTTTTTTATTTTCGGAGCAAACCCGGGTGGGGATTAATTCTCTGTTGGGGGTAGGCTTTGTCGGTGCCTTTGGCACTTGATGATTTGCCTTTAAAGTGGCCTCGAGCCTGGTACGCTCCAGAAGCTAGGCAGGCTAAATTCTGAGTAGGCAGGACGGGGGAGTGTGGGTAGAATTTTAGTTAATGTTTGACTTGACACAACGTGTGTGTGTGTGTGTGTGTGTGTGTGTGTGTGTGTGGGGCGCCCAAATATTGATGACCCCTCATTCTTCTGTGTGTAGTTTGGGTTGTTTTTTTGGCACCCTCTGATCACCTAGGTTGCTCACTTATTGTTGGGGGAGACCTCAACTTTGGACTGAATAAAGAAAGACAGGCTCAGTATAGCTGGAACTCAGCGTAACTGGCAATCCCACAAATATAGTTACACAGTATTTGAGCGATTGTTTACTTTGCGACACATGGCGTGGCCTTCATCTCAATAGTGGGGAATATACTTTCTTCTTACATATTGTTAACTAGTGATGGGCAGATGAAGCTTCATGAAGCACTGAAGCTTTTCATCCAATTGGTTCACCCCAGCCAAAGCTTCTTGAAGCTTCATTTGCTCTAGTAGGACACCTACTGGACGTAAAAATATTAGTTGGCATGAATTTGAAGAGTGTGGCCTTTTGCACACAGCCTGTAAATGTCAACAACAAAAGGAGTGTGTAAAACATTATATTGTAGTGATGGCAGTATACTGTGTATATTTATACTGGCAGTATGGAAAATGATTATTTGGAAATGCTTAAAATGGAAATGATCATTTACTGTGAGGTGAGGTGTGGTTGGGGTGTGGACAGTGGTTGTGCTTTTGTAACGTTGAGGTATGGACAGCTACACACTGAGGCCTCAGTCCTGCCTGTTCACATTTTATTCTGTAAAAACTAAATTTTCACTGCTTTTATGCCTTTTTAGTGGGGAGAACATAGCTAGGATTTAATGATTTAACAAATCTTTTGAATCCTTTGTCCTCCACAATGCTAAATGGCTGGGAGTCCTCAATCACCATGCTAACCAGGTCTTCATCTATTTGAGATTGTTCTCCTGAGGAAAGACAAAAGCAAAGCAAATATAAATATCACACACGTAACTTATAACAGCTGTATAATATTGTTATATCATTTAGTAACATTACTGCATGCTATATTATCATGGCATTTGATGGCTCACCTGGTCTTGCTCCACAATCGGTGTTCCCCTTATTCTCATGCAAAGCTCTGTAGTGCCTAAGCATGGATGAGGTGTTGTTGTTATATCCCAGCTCCCTGGCACATAGCAAACACTTCACCTTGTACAAAAGTAAGACAGCTTAACATAAATTGTATTGCACCATCAGTATTATGAAAATACATCTTCTGTAGAAATTTACGTACACCAAAAAATTATTCAGGGGCTTAGTAAATATCATTATAATTCTAAGTTAGATGACCTTGATTAAATCTTTGAAAATCACAAACGTGTTATCTTGAGTTGAAAATACTGAAAAGAATGCTTAAATTTTCAACACCAGTTTTTGAGTTGAACTGAGCTCTTTTGTTCAAGTTTATTTAAAAGAAAAAATTCTGTATTTGAAACACAGGGTGCATTATTTAAATCTACTCAATATATCTCATAGAAAGTACTCAAAATAACTGAGACACTGGTATTCATACTTTTGTCTTTAACTTTAATTATTAATGGTTCAAAATCAATATAATTTTGGGGCGACGAGTGTATGCACCCCATGTGAACTCCAGCCATGGCATCTTCTGTGAGTTGGTAAAATATTCATTCACATGCCCATCCAACTCATAGATTGAAGTGATGATCTGCTGAGCCCATATGGTGCCTTTTGAGGAAAAATGTATTGGATATCATATCTGACCAGTGGATCACTCTGGACAGAATAAAACTGCAAAATAATGGGATGCTACAGAGATTTCTCACTGACCTGATTTTGGATAAGACACGAGGAACACATCGCTGTCTCTTATTTCAAAACTCTGAAGAGAGTCTATGTACTCTGCAGTTGTGTAACTGGAGAGAAAGTTATAGTTCTTATACTGGCAGAGACGGTTACTGAGCTGCTCCATCTTAGTTCCGAATCACACAGGCAGATAAGGAGAGACACAGTTTATCTAGTTCTTCACCCCATGTGGCAATAGAGATTGAAAATGTGACGTCATTCAGGGCTAAAACCGCAAACAATACTGGGAACTCGTGGCAAGAGTTACTAGCGCACGCAGGCTTTCAATTGAAACTCAGTTACACAGTGATAAAAAGAAACACAAAAGCGAGCTGTTGTATTATTAACTGCAATAGCCGGTCGCATGACAGCCACGGGAAGCCGACGGGTAAAGAGATCGGTTGTTATCGGATTACGTCGTTGAAGAGAAATTGTTCGAGCCATGTTTCCGAAGTAACAAAGAGGCGACTGGATTGCAGCCATTCAAAGACCAAATATAACGTCCCAGAACACTCCAGCTCACAGGTTAGTCTGCTCCAAGCATTTCCACAAAGGTCAGTCTGCTGTTGTAGTTAATGCGTCATTTTTCATAACATAATTGGTGATATAGGTTACAAGCAAGTCTGGCGCTGAACAGAAATTGTCGCGCTATGCTCCTTTATTTATTGTGCATAAATAGTGAATTGTCCTGACACAATATTGCGTTTCGCTTCTGTTATTATGGTACATTGACAAAAACATATACTTTTATTCACAGGATAAAACAGTTGTTTTGTATCACTAATTGCCCAGTACGATTACAGCATACAGTATTATTGTCACTGCTACATTTCTGTGATGGGTACCAGAAATTATTTCCACTACTAATTAATTACCGTTGAGCTCAAAGGTCCTATTAATAAACGGTTAACGAATGTGTATTTATGAAGACGATTTGTGAGACTGGTAAACTTATGAACGTACGATGGTCTTTCGTTCTACACGGTGCATTTCAAGGTCCTGTACCCATCCGTCGGTAAACTGTACCTGGGCTTGTTGCAGTGACCTGAAGTTACTAAACTTCACGAGTGTATGCACTCACTCCAAGAACCGTATAATTATAAATATGAGCGTGGTGAAGTTGGGCAGCACGCTAACGTATTTTGTCCCTCTGTGTGCTCGTAAGGATCTAACACTTTCACTGGTTTGATTTTTTTCCTCGTATCTTTTCTTTGACTTTTCATTAAGTCTGTCTTTGTACGGACCGGCATTGTTCTCCTTCGTTTTGTACATACCTTTTTGGGGGGCAAAGAAAAAGCAAGAATTTATTGGAACCGAAGAATGAACGTTTTGCGGTGCTGCAAATGCTTGCATTTGATGCAGGTACTTGGATTGTTTTGCCACGAGTTACCGGCATGCAATGCGCGAAAGTCACGTGGTCTGTCAATGTCTCTATACAGTCTCTATACAGTTCATTCTCTTTTGAGCTGCTTTTAAGCATCTTTCATGTAGTCGTCGTTCCAACACAGTGTGTTTGTGTTGATTCGTAGACCCTGAAAATGGCGCTGCGCTCCCATAATGCATTGCAGCGTGACGTCAGCTCCAAAGCCCTATACTAACTTAAAACTTTGAGTAAGACTAATGACCTTTGGCATGTACCGCGCGCGAGGAGCATGGCCTCATGGGAGATTTTCTGCACGTTGAACGAGACAGACACACATCCACTGCAGACTTGGTAACGTTTTCAGGTAAGTGACCAATTCTTACATTAGCTGTCTTTATCCACACCGTTCTTTTATAACATGTTCTGAAGAAAGCGTTTGTCATGGTGGCTCACTTTTCGCAGCGTGTTTGTGCACGTTAATTTAAGTTTTCAACCCGTCTTCCAGTCAAGGCGGCGGGAAACCGCGCCCTTTTATCCTTTTACGTTCTGAGTCGCTATCTGCGTTCCGGGTAATTTGACCGGAATGTCCCGGTACCAGCGACCTGACCGTTTAATCGGGGGCATTTTAGGAACCACGTGAAAGCAGGTGTGCTCAGACATTTCTAGAAAATGGCCCTGTTGAGTCGCGGTGCGGGAGCTGCGGTAGTCACGCGGCCTGACTCACTCTGTCAGGTTGTTCAGGAGGAGATGAACAGACGTCATCAATGGCTTTGGTAACTAAGAAGACCTGCCCGCGGAACAGTTCATAGCAGCAACCATGCTGCTTAGCTTTCTTGTTCTATGTGGGGTCTTTCAGAGCATATAAGACGCTGCTTTCAGCTTTGTCCCGAACAGGGCCAGTTTTTGAGAGAACGCTGAGAGGACCGCCCGGGTCAGCAGATTACCTCATCCAGGGCCGGTCCAAAGTACTATGGGGCCTTAAGTAAATTTAGACTCGGGGCCCTACTTCCTTTCAGATCCCAGAAAATAATGAAAAAAAAAAAGCTTTGGTCCTTTGGG
>NW_024582429.1:41536-44088 GCF_018398535.1 Haplochromis burtoni
TCAAGCCAAAAGTACCATCATTTCCAGTATAGTTACTCCCAATTTACATAAATAAATGTTTATTTCAATCCAAGCTAAAATTTCTTATAAGAGATTGATGTTATGGCAGATTACTCAGTGACATGTTTTGTAATGATAAAGTTTTGATTTGTATTTTTTCAGCACCATCTTCACCACCAGGAGAAAAAAAAAAAACTACAAAGTAAAGCAGGTAATTTTACTCAGGACTTGATGTGTTAAATTTTGGAATGATATGATATTGTTTTATACAAGCTGAGTAGTGGATGGTGATACCACCTAAATATTTATACTGGTTTTGTGGTGGGTTATTTTAGTCATACAAATGCCAAATCTAAATTTTGAGAATTTTTCAGTTTGGTAAATATATTGATGAGTTCATGGTCTGTCATCTAGTGTCACCATACTATCTTTTATTTATACAGCGTGGTGATGTGATTCAGATTATTTCAATGTCGTTAAGTATTGTACTTTGTTCCATGTTAACTTATTTGTAAGTTGTATCCTCCACCTGAATTGGTAGTGAGTATTGGTTATTCAATCAGTTAATCATACAAAAACTGCGTAAATATGGTTATACACCATTCTGTCATCTTCATACTGTGAGACATATTTTCTCACAATTTTTTAGGTCACAGGTGATGAGATGGCAGTGTAAACTCTGCAAACATGAGGAGTCATCAAAAGTGTTACTACTCAAACATTATCGAGTGAAACATGGTACATTTGGTCATGGCTATTCCATAACCTGTCTTCATTTGAATTGTCCTTGCTCTTTTAAGACATGGGGTGCCTTACGCTCACACTTGTCTAGGCCATCACAATTATGGCCAACAGTATCGAACGCTGCACTAAGGTCTAGCAGGACAAGCACAGAGATGAGTCCACTGTCAGAGGCCATAAGAAAATCATTTGTAACCTTCACTAAAGCTGTTTCTGTGTTGTGATGAGCTCTGAAACCTGACTGGAACTCTTCAAATAAGCCGTTTCTCTGCAGATGATCTGTTAGCTGTTTGACAATTACTCTTTCAAGAATTTTTGACATGAAAGGAAGGTTGGAGATTGGCCTATAATTAGCTAAGACAGCTGGGTCTAGAGATGGCTTTTTAAGAAAAGGTTTAACTAACTCAAGTACTTCTGATTTGAGGCCTTAATTTTCACAGGAACTACACCATCCAGAGTCATACGTAGTGAGGAGGTAAAATTATTAACAAGATGATATCTTGTTAATAATCAATATCAAAGGCAGAGGTCATGTCCAACATCAGCAAAACATTACATGCTGCATCATATCTCATCAACATGTCACCGGAGACTCTAAGAAGTGCAGTTTCCGTAGAGTGATCTCCACGAAAGCCAGATTGGAATTTACCCAGAATGCTGTATTCATTTAGAACAGAACATAAATATAAATAAATATAGTGTTGGGATTTAAATATATATTCTTAGTGTTTATTTGCTGCTTATATTGTTTTATGTATTAGAGGGCCAACTTTGAGTGTAAACTAGGTCGCAGGCTGACAGGAAACTGCATGCTTTTGCAGAGTATAGGAGGTACAGACAGAAAGTGAAACTAAGCAGAGTGTTTTGATCGAAACTTGGTGTGTGTGTGTGTGTGTGTATTGTGTTCGTGTGTGTATTGTGTTCGTGTGTGTATTGTGTTCGTGTGTGTGTGTGTGTGTGTATTGTGTTCGTGTGTTCAGGTCTCCGTTCACGGGAATGTGAAATAAAGATCTTTTTTTTTTTTTTAACTTTGACCACCCTGGGTCCAGTCTTTCTTTGCCGCCAAAAGAATTAAAAGAACTGAATTTAATAATTAGTGCCGTGACCCAGATTCTTTTGCGGCTGAGAGGACAGATTGGCTTAAGGTGGGATCTGATATGAGGAGAACAGGAGACCGGTCTAAAACGATTTAAAGGTAAGCACAAGCCTGTTCAAAGAAAACGCAAATTTGTGCACATTGGATGAATTCTAAATTATCTGTTCACCGAATGGATGGTCCTAACCGTTAATTGGTTCAGGAGTGGTGAAATTAAAGTAAATTATAAAATCTGTTAAGTCCATGGCAATTTTGGGTAATTTGTGATAAATAAAAGTAAAGTCTAGGGAAATTTGATGAAAGCTTATGGTTGTTAATGCTGGGGTGAAGTTTAAAGTTGATGTGACGTGTGTTTGAAGTTGGTGTGTTATGTGTGTGTGAGTGTGACGTCAGTCAAGAAAGGAGATTAGATTAGGACATTTGGATAATTGATTAGAGATAGCATCAGATAAATAAACTGGCGGTTAGAGTCCACAGTGCTGATGAAAGTATTGTGTGAATTGTGCTACAGAGCTGAGTTAAAGAATGGTGATCTGTGTGGAAAAACTGTTAATTGTGCTGGGGATTTGTGCCAAAACAGCTCTGCTAACTACGCTGGATTTTGATGTGAATGCTTGCAAATGCAAAGAGCTGACTGTGTGTGTGTGTGTGTGTGTGTGTGTGTGTGTGTGTGTGTTTTTAGGGTGCATTCTTTTTATATCAACACTTAGCAGAG
>NW_024582429.1:44481-59469 GCF_018398535.1 Haplochromis burtoni
GTGTGTGTGTGTGTGTGTGTGTGTGTGTGTGTGTGTGTGCTGAGGGTGCATTCTTTTTATATCAACACTTAGCAGAGTTACAGAGGGTATATAGACTGTAAATATAAAATAAGAGTTCGGTTAGGCTGTAGAAACAGATGAAAATCCAGTGAAATGAAGAGTGTGTGTGCGTATGAAAACTGCCGTGTGTGTGTCTGGCAGGAAGTGAAACAGGAAGTGAACATGTTTGCATGCCCATAAAAGGAAATTGACTGATGTGTGTTGTGTGTAACGAGTGAGAGAGACCTGTTAAAAATCTAGATAGAGGAATTAGAGAATGAATGTGTTAAGAAATAGTAATGAAAATGATATTAAATAAATGTTTTAGTGTGTTAATGCAGGTGGACTCTTCTCAACTTGAAAACATGAGTACAGCTGCAAAATGATAGATTAACAGAATTGGGATGAAAACAGGCCAGGCTTTGGCTTAAAAATTTGACAGCTTCACCTCTCATTCTGTCCTTATCCTGAGAAGAAGCTTAAAGGACAGTCAGTCTCCTGATTAAGACAGACAGAGCGACACAGTGTACTTGAAGAATTAACAGCAGGCAAAAGTCAGTGCAACTGACCTAAAATACTGAATGGTCAAGCAGCATGTATGACGATGTTTTGTGTTTTGATGAGCTAATAATCAGCTCTCTTTTTCTCATTTTTGTTCTAAGCAGGCCTGCAAGATTGAATTAACTGCGCTGTAAAAATTTTCGGGATGACTTGTTTGCTGCTGCGTGCCACTGAAAGGCAGTGGGGAGAGGAGACACTTGGGCAGTGCATTTATTGCAGCATATAATGTGTTTTCTGGATACACTGCTACTTTTTCAGCATTCAGAGATTGATGGCTCCGTGTCAGAGCACTGGCTATGAATTTCAGACAGATCAGGCCTTAACAAAAAATGTATCAACAGTTCTTTTCAGTTTCTTTTCTTTTTACCCACAGCTACATCCACTTCTGTCGGGCCTCACTAGGGCTGGGTATCATCACTGATTTCTAGAATCCATTCGATTCCAATTTACGAGGTCCCGATTCAATTTTGCCTCAGACAGTCAGAAATATTATATTTCTGATCATTTATCAGTACTGATACTGTGAGACTTCAGAGGTGTAGCATCATAGCAGATGCCTTTGTGTCAAAGTAACTGAGAATAAAACACAGAAAAACATGAAGGAGATTTTCCTGGCCTGGCTTTTTATAGCAGATAAATAGCCATAAATCATGGAGTTGACTTTCAGGGGTCAGTGATGACTAGCCCACTGCGCAAGCTGATCAATGCCTGTTTCTTTTAGTGCATTGCTGAAGAAATCAGTGCTGCTCATTGCCTGAGACCCTGTATGTGTACCATCAGTCAGCTTGACCCAGAAGGTTTTTAATGTTTGGTCTCATAGGGTTTGTCGTCTTTTTCCGTTTCCCCTCTGTCTTCAGGCCATGGCGAAGTTCCACGCCCCTGTGATCCAGGACAACCCATCCGGCTGGGGTCCTTGTGCGGTCCCTGAGAAATTTAAAGACATGCCCTACCAGCCGTTCAGCAAAGGAGATCGTCTGGGAAAGGTTTGTTATCAGTTTTGCTCTGAAAAGAGGAAAAAAGGTTTTCCAGGGTTTGTTTTTTTTTTTCTGACTTTGTGTGTTTTGTGGTTTTTGGTAGTTGCACACTGGACCGGAGCTAGCTTTACCAAGACAAATGATACCCCAGTAACACGGGTAGCTGTACTATAGGGCTGTGCGATATGACCAAAATCTCATATCCCGATATAAGCATTTATCGCCCGATCAACGTAAATAAAGTAATACTATTACATACTAAAATGTAACATTTTCTGTAAATTCTGTGAATCTCGGGCAGCTCGACTTGCGGTGAAGTGTTTCCAGCTGTGCGTCTGTACCTGGAGTCGAGTGTTTTAACCGATGCATGAAACTATACATTTTAGACATAAGTTGTAAGCGCCGATTTTCTTTTGCTATTTATTACACGGCGTGCTGCGGGGAAAAGCTTGTTCTAACGTTTGAGTCTAAGGTTTATTTTTTAGCACCTGCGGCTCTTTTTGCTTCTCATCCATAAACTCTGCTACATTTCACATGATTCAGTTTATTTTGAAAAGTCTCAACAGGATCTTGAGCTTTATTGTGAAAGGTTTAATGGAAAACAACAACGGAAGCGGACCACGCGATGGTTTTACCGTCGTTGTTGCTAATGACAACGACATAAAAACAGGCGCTTGTCCGTCCGTAGTGTGGTTATATTAAATATAAGAGAAAGAGAGAACTTTAAGAAATTGAATATAGCCACTACAGTGACCATCAAACCATGAACAAATATTGCCGTAAACAGTTTATTTTGCGAACCACGAAACAAACGATAGCGTAAAATGAAACGATCGACTTTTTAATCGTCATCCGATATATATCGTTATATCGAACAGCCCTAATCTGTACATCTTGCCTTGGTAGTTTTATTTGGCAGATTTTCTTTGATTTTCTTATATCTAAAATAAAGTTTTTAGAAAAAAATAGACTTGAATGTAGCTGGTTTTAAAGGGAATCTGTTACACCTAAATTGTGTGGAAAAGATAATTTCTTGTGTTTCATTAGAATATCAGCAGGATTAGACCACGACATCTGTTTTATTTGTATGATATCACAGTTTCTTCTCTTTTATATTCTGATTTACTTTTCTGTTTGCACAAGCATTTCAAACATCATCAAAAAACCTTCAATTTATTTTGTGGTTTCTTGCTGATTTCTTAATTGTTTGTTTATTTTGTCCTCAGATAAATATTCCTCTCAGTTTGGAGGCGGCAGTCAGTACGCCTACTTTCACGAGGAGGATGAGACGAGCTTCCAGCTGGTGGACACTGCCAAGACCCAGAAGACGGCTTACCAGAGGAACCGCATGAGGTTTGCTCAGGTACGACAGATCGTCGCAGAGTGGGTGATATTTAAATGTTTTTAATCTAACGTTTTAGGACTTTGGTAACAGTATGTTTTTGTTTTCACAGAGGAACCTGCGCAGGGACAAAGACCGCAGGAACATGACGCAGTTCAACATGCAGACGCTCCCGAAGAGCGCTAAGCAGAAAGAGAGGTGAGAGGAGAGCACATCTGAACGCTTTTGGTCACAGGCAGTGAAATAGTCACATCTTGAAGTTTGATCCCATGTTTTTGTCTTGTCAGAGAGCGAATGCGGCTGCAGAAGAAGTTCCAAAAGCAGTTTGGTGTCCGTCAGAAATGGGACCAAAAATCCCAGGTGTTTATTTACTGTTGAAATATAAATTCAATTTTTTGTGATGTAATAATGGGAAGGTTCATGTGTTTTTGCTTCAGGTTGTTTTGGATTTTTTCATTTTTATGCTGTAAACAATTAATCGAGAAAATAACTGGAAGGTAAACTGATACTGGAAGTCCAGAAAGAATATTAGCCACAGCGTAAATTTGAGTTTCACACTCTGGCTGTTTCACAAATAAGCTTAAGAAGTAAATAAATCCCAGTGAGCCTGACCTCGTATCATTTAATATTGGCTAGTTTTGTAGTGCATCTTAGTCAAAGTAATGTCAGCATATGCTGCTTTAAATCTCAGCCCTCGCCAACAGTAAGAATTACATTTTTTCTGGTATGATTGCTTTTGTGGCTCACATCATGTTTAAACACATTTTTAAAGATGATGTGATCTCAAGGTTTTAAGACTCAAAGGTGTGTTTGTACTGTGGTGTTATTGACTTTGTTCTTGACATCCTTGTCTGTTCACGAAGGCGCAGCTGAAGCCCAGAGACTCCTCTGTGGAGGTTAGGAGTGACTGGGAGGTGAAGGAGGAGATGGACTTCCCCAGACTGATGAAGATGAGATACATGGAGGTGTCTGACCCCCTTGACATGTAGGTGAAGCTGAGCCGCTGTTTGTAATAGATTATTATAGGGGGAAATACAGGTGATGATGAGGTTTCACTTCTCATTTCCTGCAGTGAGTGCTGTGGTGCTTTGGAGTACTACGATAAGGCCTTTGATCGAATCACCACCCGCAACGAGAAGCAGCTGAAGAGCATCAAAAGGATCTTCCACACTGTTACTACCACCGACGACCCCGTCATCCGCAAGGTAAAAAATATGTTGCCTGAAAATGCATTGCTGTCTGAACCCTGTGTTTGGCAGCTTTCTTACATGATTATTTATTTCTTTCCTCCCTCCAGCTGGCTAAGACTCAGGGTAACGTGTTTGCCACTGATGCCATCTTGGCCACCTTGATGTGCTGCACGCGCTCAGTCAACTCCTGGGACATCATCGTGCAGAGAGTGGGCAACAAGCTGTTCTTCGACAAGAGAGATAACTCAGACTTTGGTGAGCGACCTGCAGTCACCAGCAGCTGGTTTCACTCTGATGTTTTACACTTAGTTTGCTCTGAAAAACAAGTTTGACTGAAGTTAAATAAAGCCTGAGAGAACAGCTCATGACCCAGGTGTTTTTCTGCAGAGAAGAACATTTGAAGGATTGCAATGAGAATTTTTAAACCACTCTTTTATTTACCCTGCATTTTGTTTACTTGAATATAACATATATTTACAACCCTGAAAGACGTTCTCATTGTGGGGAAAAAATGCCCCAAAACACTCACCAGTGAACATGACTGAGTTCTATCAGACATACTGACGCTCTGATCTCCAACTGTTAACTCAGATCTGCTAACTGTGAGCGAGACTGCCAACGAGCCTCCCCAGGATGAGGGCAACTCCTTCAACTCTCCTCGCAACCTGGCCATGGAGGCCACGTACATTAACCACAACTTCAGCCAGCAGTGTTTACGCATGGTACGAAGTCACATGACTGGAAGCCCCAACGCCTTTCTGTGCAAAGCTAAGCTAGCCTTACACAAAATTGGCTCATGAAAGTGAGTTGTCTTTGTTTTCTTTCTTGTAGGGTGGAGACCGTTACAAGTTTCCTAACTCCAACCCATTTGTGGAGGAGGATATGGACAAGAGTGAGGTGGCTTCTGTGGCTTACCGGTATGTTCAGTAGCTTCAAACCAATTTGTAATTTCTCATCTTTCCAGCAGAACAGGAGGCTGTTGTAACTGCTGTAGTAAATATTCCTGGGTTTAATTCCTGATATTTTGTATTTGTGTTAAAGGTACCGTCACTGGAAGCTCGGAGAAGACATCGATCTGATCGTCCGCTGTGAGCACGATGGCGTGATGACTGGAGCCAGTGGAGAAGTGTCCTTCATTAACGTCAAGACTCTGAATGAGTGGGACTCCAGGGTAAGACAGGAAACAGGTTTAATGAAGTAGAGCTTAGTCAGTCAGGCTCATCTGTCTGTTAGTCGAGGAAATGGCCCGAAATAATTAAAGCCCTTGCTAGGTGCGGCGCCTTCATCTGCTCAGCTTAAAATGTATTCGATATATCTCCCTGACCGTTTTTACAAAAACTTAGAAAAATAAGGAAAGAAGGTGCTCTGGAGAAAACAAATAGGCCTAATGGCAATTCCAAAAAAAACAGAAATGTGTTTTTCCTCAGTCTTTTTCACGTGCTTCTAAAAACTGCTGCATTCTGTACTTCACGTGTTTGATCACTAGATGTCAGCAAAAGGAAGCAGGACTCCTTCTGTGCTTCTGAACCTATGGTCAGCTATGTTTGTGGGTTGAGTCTATTGTTGGAGACCAAGCTCTCATACAGACACGGGTCCTTCCAGATGTTTCACCTCACACAGAACAGAGTCTATGCTGTGTTAAAAATAACCATGGTTGTACCTCTCAGCTGCATCTGTCTGATGTGAATTTTCAGTGAGTAAAAATCAGAAGTGGTGACACATCTCCAGATTCAGACTCTGTGAAATATTGCTGTAATGAAGGCAGTTTTGTCATTCCAGATGCTTTTAAGGCATCCGCTACTAGAGCCACTCCTCTGTTCACAGGCAGTTAACCTCCTCCTTCAGCTAAGTATATGCTGTTCTGTTTATAAGCTTTGGTGCGTCTGATTTGTCTTGTCCTGTAGTATTGCAATGGTGTGGACTGGCGTCAGAAGCTGGACTCTCAGAGAGGAGCCGTCTTGGCCACCGAGCTGAAGAATAACAGCTACAAACTGGCGCGCTGGACCTGCTGCGCCATGCTGGCTGGATCAGAGTACCTGAAACTGGGGTGAGGAGCGAGATTCCGATTCTGTGTGTAAAAGAAGAGGAGGCTAATTTAAATATTAAGATGCAGAAAAAGGTTTTTCACTGATCGTTGATTGAGGAGCAATCCAGTTCCTTCTTGCAGTGCTCGTAGGCCAAGGCAGTAAGCTGGACTGACTGTCTCTGCGTCACTCTGTGGTTTCTCCAGGTACGTTTCTCGGTACCACGTGAAAGACTCTGCTCGCCACGTCATCCTGGGCACCCAGCAGTTCAAACCCAATGAATTCGCCAGCCAGATCAACCTGAGCATGGAGAACGCCTGGGGAATCCTGCGCTGCGTCATCGACATCTGCCTCAAGCTGGACGAGGGCAAGTACCTGATCCTGAAGGACCCGAACAAGGTGAGCTGGCGCAGAGAGCAGAACTGAAAGGCAGCTGGGAGGTGTGTGAGCTCACAAGCTGATATTCTGTTTCTCATCTACAGCAAGTGATCCGTGTGTACAGCCTGCCTGATGGGACCTTCAGCTCTGATGAAGATGAGGAAGAAGAGGAGGATGAAGAAGACGAGGAGGAAGAAGGTATGGTTTAGCTCCTATTTTAAATAGAGGTTGAACTAAAGCTTGTGTGGGAAGCACAGGGTGTTCCAGTTTAACATGTTGGTGCTGGTGTGAAAATGGTTTGTGTCACTGGTGTGTGTTAGCGGTGAATACAAGTGCAGGATTTCTTCAGGTACAAATGTTTCTTACACACAGGACAGCAGGGATGTGCCCGACCAGCTGACGGTGCTGCTGCCCTCATTGGTCAGGGCCACAAATGCCAGTCGATTAACTAATTCATATTTTTAAATGGATTGTAATGCATGCTACATTTGCACATTCAGTGTTTGGTGCTCAAATTTGAGTGTTTTGTCACTTTTAGCCCATTTTGGTGTAACTTGGTGGAGTAACATTATCACATCTGTACTGGACCAGACTGCATGCTTAGTTGTCAGAGAACAGATATAAACTCTGTAAAAGTCCAAGAAACTGTTGGAATTTGATAAAATCACATTTTCTCTTAGTGTTTTAGTTTTTTTATAAAACTTAATTCTTAAATAAACGTGCCTAAATTTGCCTTGTATAGCACAATTCAACAACAAGGTGATTCAAAGTGCTTTACAGAGACATTAGAAACAAAAACAAATAAAAAGCATGATTTAAAATTGATTAAAACAAGCAAACAAACTAACTAATACACAAACAAACAAACAAACAAAACAGTATAAAAAATCAAAACAGATAAAATCAGAACAATAGATAAAAGTCTGTTTCTGGTGGAGTAACATTATCACATCTGTACTGGACCAGACTGCATGCTTAGTTGTCAGAGAACTGATATAAACTCTGTAAAAGTCCAAGAAACTGTTGGAATTTGATAAAATCACATTTTCTCTTAGTGTTTTAGTCTTTTTATAAAACTTAATTCTTAAGATAACTGCTTTCTGGGGCTTGTAAGGCTTTCAATCTCCAGCGGTCATTCAAGTGCTAGCATTAAAACAAGAAACATGAAAAAGTGATTATGAAATTGACCAGTGGCTATTTTTTTTGACATTCTTTTATTTATGATTGCTGTCATTGTTTTTGAACACTTTCTTTGGAACATCCAATCATATGAACCTCTGGGGTCACAAGAAGTTACTCAGAGTTAAAAAGGAAAAAAAGAAAAAGTAGCCTGTAACCTCAAAGAAACATTTTAATGTTTTTTTTAACAGCTCATCTTTCAAATGCTGTAAATGAAATAATTCAATTCCAGGGTGAAGAAATGCGTTTGTCTGCACTTTTTTTTTTAAATTATAAATTCCAAAGTTTGTGTGTCTTTGGTTTTTGAGTGTTCATTGTTCATAAATCAGATTCTTCTTGCACTTATGTTGAACCCTTTTCATTTCAGATGATGATAATTGAAGTGTGGAGTCAGCTTCAGTGACCAAAACAGCCTTGATCCTTCACTGAGAAACAAGTGAATTCCTTTTGACATTCAATAAAGGCAATAGCAGATTATACAACTACCTTTAATGTCTTGTGTTTTATTTCTTGTACTGAAGTTCAAAACATGTCATAAAGCATTTTATAGCTGAGCACAACGGACACAACACTGAGCTTGATAAACAAGGAGTGGATGTGACTGAAAACTGCTTGCTCATGGGCAGAGTAGTCAGAAGATGCTCAAATATAATCTGAAGCAAGTGACTGAACATAAACTCGGGAAATTGTTTGCAAAGGACAAGTCTGATGGTTGTTTGATTTTTTTCATAAAAGAAGAAAATGAATTTACTTAATATTTGAATAACAGTTACTATTACTTTTTTTTTACAACACTGATGGGATATTTTTGTCACCCTAATGAACGGACAGGTGGACACCCAAGTTTGTAAATGTGATAACTCGAGAATGAAGCCACACAGGATTTTCAAATTGATAACAGGTGTATCTACTAAAAGTGTTGGGTGAGTATAAATCTCAGTGGCCTCAAGACAGAGATGAAGTTTACTGAAAATCTTGTGAGTGTGATAACACAGGTATATCTACTAGGAGGCCTGAGGTGTACAACATGCCACTGCCAGTATTTTTACTGGGAGACCCTGAAGAGCTGCTCTGCTTATTCCCAGATGAACCTCAAAGGCAAATCACCAAGTTTCTCCTGAAGGACTTGATCCACTCTTTCACTCTGTGCAACAGTCAGTGTGTTCTTCCAGTCTCCAATCTGACCTGTAATGAAGACAAAAACACAACACCTGATACCCTGATATCACATTTGTCTGCACAGCAGCTGCAGGTCTGTTATGTTACCTTTACGCAGGAATTTCCCACTGAACTGCTCTGGTGGAAGGTGCTCATAGTTTGCTTTCGAGTCATTCTTCATGTTCTCAAACTTAGCTTTTTCCACAACTTGACTGATAGCAGCTTCAGTCAGGTTTTTCCCTAAGAAGTTGCAGATCTTCTTCACTGATCCTTTCAGGTCCTGAAAGAAAAGCAGGAACACAACAGAAAAAGAACCTTAAACTCTGCCAGATATTTTATTTGAGTTTCCTTAGGAACAACAAAATGTGAAGAAACATCTTACCAAAATCATTTCCTCGTAGGTCAGGAAGAGGATGTTGTACTGGTCTCTGTTTAAATACCATTCCCTGACGTGGTCAAACCAGGATGAGCGCAAAACTGTATAGTGGCATAATGCATCTAGTTCATTTGGCATTTTAATTTAAAATCAAGTGTCTGTTGACTGTATTTACCCCACTACAATTCTAATACCAGCAGCATGATAACAGGTAGAGGAAGAAAAAAGGTTTTTGCTACACAAACAAATATCTTTTTGGAGTTTTTGTTTTAATAATAGATGTGGAACGGCACTGTCCTCTTCACAAGTGGTCCCCTTCGGATGTTGGAAGCTAACTTGGAGTAAATCACTTACAGCCACAAGACTGAACTTTTATCAAAAGCAAAAAACAATGTTAGAACAAAGTCAGTGCTTTAGGAAATCTTTCAATTTGGATTAAAGTGAAGTAAAGTATATTAATGATACCAGAATATGAGTGATTTAAAGGGTCAAAAGGGGAATGAGTTCAAAAGATTACAAGCTGTTTTTGTGTGACCCACCTCTGTTTGCTTAGGAAAGACACAAGCACAGGTTGGTGGACAGAACGTTCTGTGTGTTTTTTATCTTATTTGCTAATTGCTCAATCTGGTAAAAAGGTTTTACAACGTCAAGAGTCAAATAACTGAGGTACCACTGTTTTAATTTGTAAAGTAACTAATAGATATGCAGTATGTGTCATATCAAAAGTATTTTTGTGAAATGCTATGTGGAAGAAGTATAAAGCCATATGTCTGTGAAGGTTCTCAGTCATCCAGGTCATCGTAGTCAAAGGAGCTTGCAAAGAAAAGCGATCTGGACTTCTTTAAGTTACTTGAAGACGTTTCACCTCTCATCCGAGAAGCTTCTTCAGTCTGTCTCAGGAATTCGCATGATAAGGTGGGGCCAGGTTTCACAATGAACTCACCCGAAACTCTGGCTGATTGGGACCCACACCCAGTTTCACACCTTGGCTCAGGCGATTAGAGGATCATCAGGGGGTCCTTTTGTCCCTCTGTGGGGGGTTACTCCCACTAGGTTTATATCTGGGACTCTCCACCATTTGACCTTAGAACTGAAGAAGCTTCTCGGATGAGAGGTGAAACGTCTTCAAGTAACTTAAAGAAGTCCAGACGCTTTTCTTTGCAAGCTCCTTTGACTATAAAGCCATATTTTATTTTCTATATGGATGTGCTATTATCCGTTAGTCTGTGCACTTGGGTAAGTATGTCAACACAGTTCAGTTTGAAATAATCAATTTCAGTCTCATCCTGATCACATTGATATCTGTTATCATTTATCAGACCTGGACTCTTCTTCGTCATCATCATTAGGCAGATAGTGGAGATGAGGACACGTACTGTTTCCCGTCAGGTACCACTCAAAAAACTGATCGAAGCTCTGAGGAGTCTCAAGGTCTGCAGTGTTTTGCTGAAGTGATAGTTGAGAGTTTTACACTAAATGACATTGTCCTTTGGATTCCTCATCAAATACACAATCTGACATAAAAACAAAACGAAAAAACAGAATCCATGCCACTTTCAAAATCACTCATTCTTTAACAATATCTTGAGTTTGAGCAGTTTATTAATTTCTACTAGTTTTAAGAGTTGTTTTATATATAAAGTTAAATACGAAGTTTTATATATGCAGTTGTTTTATAAGCAAACTTGTTTTCATTGGCTGTATATAAAAGCTAGATGTTGTCACCATAAGGTGACCCATTGATATGGAAACCACACTTTGAAGCTTCATTTGAGCATTCTAGTTGCTGCTGTTTGTTTTTTCTACTCAGGAGTGTCTATGTTTCAAAAAGCTGTGTGCTATTCGTGCTATTAGTGCTATGTAACTGACTAAGAAAAAATCTGAATTTCATATGACGACAAATACAATGCCTCTAATCCTTAATGCCTTCCTTAACAGTAAAACTTCAATGAACATTTGCTTTTCGGCAACAAATGTATCTATCATTTCATACAATTACTCATAAATACTGAGCAAATTATATTTTTAACCACTTAAAGAACTTTGTCATACTACATCTCTAAACCTGCTCTTTCTTCAGGCTGCTTGAGCGTCTATACAGCTCTGACCTTTCCCTTCTTGTCCATCAGTCCTGGAGGCATGAGAACCTGGGAGAGATGTGATGTGAAGAGCCGTGGAGAGGGGCGACGAGTGTATGAACCCCATCTGTACTCCAGCCATGGCATCTTCTGTGAGTTGGTAAAATATTCATTCACATGCCCATCCAACTCATAGATTGAAGTGATGATCTGCTGAGCCCATATGGTGCCTTTTGAGGAAAAATGTATTGGATATCATATCTGACCAGTGGATCACTCTGGACAGAATAAAACTGCAAAATAATGGGATGCTACAGAGATTTCTCACTGACCTGATTTTGGATAAGACACGAGGAACACATCGCTGTCTCTTATTTCAAAACTCTGAAGAGAGTCTATGTACTCTGCAGTTGTGTAACTGGAGAGAAAGTTATAGTTCTTATACCGGCAGAGACGGTTACTGAGCTGCTCCATCTTAGTTCCGAATCACACAGGCAGATAAGGAGAGACACAGTTTATCTAGTTCTTCACCCCATGTGGCAATAGAGATTGAAAATGTGACGTCATTCAGGGGTAAAACCGCAAACAATACTGGGAACTCGTGGCAAGAGTTACTAGCACACGCAGGCTTTCAATTGGACTCAGTTACACAGTGATAAAAATAAACACAAAAAGTGGCAAGAAGCTGTTGTATTATTAATGTGAAGATTATGAGTAAAACATATGTTATTTTATGACCATAGTCAATGTAGTTGAATTATGTTAACAGCTGTAGGACATATATTATCCTTTAGGTTAGATGGTGTGCTGTGTATGTAGTTTAGTTCTCATTGTACTCTTTGAGTTAGAATGCTTATTTTTAGATAAAGTGCATATTTATCCTACATATTAGTTTATTAGATAAATGTGCATCACTCTGTATCCTTGATCTGCTGTGAATGTCTCACACTGTGTTCTTGACATGTTTTATTGCTGAATCATGAAGAGAAAGGAGACTCTGCGTCTAGGGCAGAAGAGATAAACCACATTCCATACCCCCACCTTTGTAGGAAGACAGGGAGCCAAGGTCAGGAGCCAGTCTCGCTAAGAAGTAGAAAAACATGTGAAGATGTAGCTTTTATGACTAGGTGGGGGCTGTCAGAAGCTATAAAAGTCTGTGAAAGTCGCCACCATTTTGAGACATGTGCCTGACCCTCTGGCAGCATCTCTCCCGTCCGGACGTTTTAATGCTCTTTGTGTTGAATTGTATGGAAATAAATGATTGTTGATTGAGCATTTATACACCGAGTATTGTCCTTTCTTCAGCCCAAAGATTAAAAGAGTTGGGAGATTTTCAACATTAACTGCAATAGCCGGTCGCATGACAGCCACGGGAAGCCGACGGGTAAAGAGATCAGTTGTTATCGGATTACTCGTTGGAAGAGAAATTGTTCGAGCCATGTTTCCGAAGTAACAAAGACGCGACGGATGGCCTGGATTGCAGCCATTCAAAGACCAAATATAACGTCCCAGAACACTCCAGCTCACAGGTTAGTCTGCTCCAAGCATTTCCACAAAGGTCAGTGTTTTTGTAGTTAATACGTCATTTTTCATAACATAATTGGTGATATAGGTTACAAGCAAGTCTGGCGCTGAACAGAAATTGTCGCGCTATGCTCCTTTGTTTATTGTGCATAAATAGTGAATTGTCCTGACACAATATTGCGTTTCGCTTCTGTTATTATGGTACATTGACAAAAACATATACTTTTATTCACAGGATAAAACAGGTTGTTTTGTATCACTAATTGCCCAGTACGATTACAGCATACAGTATTATTGTCACTGCTACATTTCTGTGATGCAACCAGAAATTATTTCCACTACTAATTAATTACCGTTGAGCTCAAAGGTCCTATTAATAAACGGTTAAGAATGTGTATTTATGACGACGATTTGTGAGACTGGTAAACTATGATAAGTACGATGGTCTTTACTTTCTACACGGTGCACCCATCCGTCGGTAAACTGTACCTGGGCTTGTTGCAGTGACCTGAAGTTACTAAACTTCACGAGTGTTGCACTCACTCCAAGAACCGTATAATTATAAATATGAGCGTGGTGAAAGTTGGGCAGCACGCTAACGTATTTTGTCCCTCTGTGTGCTCGTAAGGGTCTGACCCTTTCACTCGTTTGATTTTTTTCCTCGTATCTTTTCTTTGACTTTTCATCAAGTCTGTCTTTGTACGGACCGGCATTGTTCTCCTTCGTTTTGTACATACCTTTTTGGGGGGCAAAGAAAAAGCAAGAATTTATTGGAACCGAGAATGAACGTTTTGCGGTGCTGCAAATGCTTGCATTTGATGCGGTACTTGGATTGTTTTGCCACGAGTTACCGGCATGCAATGCGCGAAAGTCACGTGGTCTGTCAATCTCTATAGTCTGAGGTATACCCTTTTGTGCTTATGCAAATCTAAGTGTGCCAGGACTCGTGGATGACTGGCTGCTGGGAGTCCTGTGCCAGCCTTCTTTTATGCAGATCACAGTGTGCCAGACCTCGCGGACGATTGGCTGCCTGGAGATCCCATGACCACTCCATGACCAATTGACTGGCTGATTGTCTGCACCTGGGAGTATAAAAGGCTGAAGATCCTTCACACTAGGGGAACTGCTGCTCTGAAGTGAACATGCAGTGTCCTCCTCGTCTGCTTTGCATGTGAAGCTTGTTTGTTAAACCTGTTTGCTGTGTTGCTCTTTGTTTAAACCTGGTATACAGCTGAACTTAGTTTCATTAGAGTTTTGTGATGCTGGCTTGCCTTAGTTAACCCTTAGCTTTTACTCTTGCCTGTTCTTTTCATTGTGTATTAATTGTTTCCCCGGTGGTCTGTTGAACAGCCCCTGTCGGTTTTCAGTTTAATGTTTGTAATAAAACCCCTTATTTACTCAGATTTCGTGAGAGGGCTTGTGTATGTTTCTCCCCTCCTGTCGCCTAGCAGAGGGGGTCGTAACAAGGAACAACTATAGTTAATGTTGAACTAAAGTGTTAAGCCAGTTGGTTTTACATGTCTTTTTTGCTCAGATTCTGATCTACAGGTTTTGTCTCTCTCTAACCAAAATTCACTGAACCAGCAGCAAAAGAAGATCCAAACTATGCTTCACATTTGATAAATGTCGTCATTAATTCCCTCTGACTTTTGCTGTTTTGCTTCTTACACCACGCAGTTGATAAAATCACACTTTAAGAACAGCTTCTCTGTGTACTTCAGAACAGTTTCCCATCTCAAACCTCTGTATTCTGCATTATTCATTCACTCATTATTACCCACCAGTCTATTGTTGTTCACAACGGTGTCAGCCGCTGTCTCTTTTTTGTTTGTGGGGTTTTTTTACTTAAATGACCTCAGACATCTGACAAGGATGCCTCCTGGGTGAGGTGTTCCGGGCATGTACCACCGGGAGGAGGCCCCGGGGCAGGCCCAGGACACGCTGGAGAGATTATATCTCTGGCTGGCCTGGGAACGCCTTGGTGTTCCCCCGGAACAAGCTGGAGGAGGTGGCTGGGGAGAGGGAGGTCTGGGCTTCTCTGCTTAGGCTGCTGCCCCCATGACCCAGCCCCGGATAAAGCAGAAGAATGGTTGGATGGACCTTGGACAAGAAAGCCTAATTTAAAGTTTTTAAAATTATGCAAAATTGCAGAACTATTTTTAAGT
>NW_024582429.1:59494-63134 GCF_018398535.1 Haplochromis burtoni
TAGTGTGAAGGATCTTCAGCCTTTTATACTCCCAGGTGCAGACAATCAGCCAGTCAATTGGTCATGGAGTGGTCATGGGATCTCCAGGCAGCCAATCGTCCGCGAGGTCTGGCACACTGTGATCTGCATAAAAGAAGGCTTGCACAGGACTCCCAGCAGCCAGTCATCCACGAGTCCTGGCACACTTAGATTTGCATAAGCACAAAAGGGTAACAGTTCCTCAGACTATAGACATTGACAGACCACGTGACTTTCACGCATTGCATGCCGGTAACTCGTGGCAAAACAATCCAAGTACCGCATCAAATGCAAGCATTTGCAGCACCGCAAAACATTCATTCTCCGGTTCCAATAAATTCTTGCTTTTTCTTTGCCCCCCAAAAGGTATGTACAAAACGAAGGAAACAATGCCGGTCCATACAAAGACAGACTTGATGAAAAGTCAAAGAAAAGATACGAGGAAAAAAATCAAACGAGTGAAAGGGTCAGACCCTTACGAGCACACAGAGGGACAAAATACGTTAGCGTGCTGTCCACTTTCACCACGCTCATATTTATAATTATACGGTTCTTGGAGTGAGTGCACACACTCGTGAAGTTTGGTAACTTCAGGTCACTGCAACAAGCCCAGGTACAGTTTACCGACGGATGGGTGCACCGTGTAGAAAGTAAAGACCATCGTACTTATAAGTTTACCAGTCTCACAAATCGTCGTCATAAATACACATTCCTTAACCGTTTATTAATAGGACCTTTGAGCTCAACGGTAATTAATTAGTAGTGGAAATAATTTCTGGTTCGCATCACAGAAATGTAGCAGTGACAATAATATTGTTTGCTTTAATTGTACAGGGCAATTAGTGATACAAAAAACTGTTTTACTCTGTGAATAAAAGTATATGTTTTTGTCAATGTACCATGGTAATAACAGAAGCAAAACGCAATATTCTGTCAGGACAATTCACTATTTATGCACAATAAACAAAGGAGCATAGCGCGACAATTTCTGTTCAGCGCCAGACTTGCTTGTAACCTATATCACCAATTATGTTATGAAAAATGACGTATTAACTACTACAAAACACTGACCTTGTGTAAATGCTTGGAGCAGACTAACCTGTGAGCTGGAGTGTTCTGGGACGTTATATTTGGTCTTTGAATGGCTGCAATCCAGGCCATCCGTCGCCTCTTTGTTACTTCGGAAACATGGCTCGAACAATTTCTCTTCAACGACGTAATCCGATAACAACTGATCTCTTTACCCGTCGGCTTCCCGTGGCTGTCATGCGACCGGCTATTGCAGTTAATGTTGAAAATCTCCCAACTCTTTTAATCTTTGGGCTGAAGAAAGGACAATACTCGGTGTATAATGCTCAATCAACAATCATTTATTTCCATACAATTCAACACAAAGAGCATTAAAACTCCGGACGGGAGAGATGCTGCCAGAGGGTCAGGCACATGTCTCAAAATGGTGGCGACTTTCACAGACTTTTATAGCTTCTGACAGCCCCCACCTAGTCATAAAAACTACATCTTCACATGTTTTTCTACTTCTTAGCGAGACTGGCTCCTGACCTTGGCTCCCTGTCTTCCTACAAAGGTGGGGGTATGGAATGTGGTTTATCTCTTCTGCCCTAGACGCAGAGTCTCCTTTCTCTTCATGATTCAGCAATAAAACATGTCAAGAACACAGTGTGAGACATTCACAGCAGATCAAGGATACAGAGTGATGCACATTTATCTAATAAACTAATATGTAAATATGTTCTGTTAACTCAAAAGTATAATGAGAACTAGACTACATACACAGCACACCATCTCAACTAAAGGATAATATATGTCCTACAGCTGTTAACATAATTCAACTACATTGACTATGGTCATAAAATAACATATGTTTTACTCATAATCTTCACATTAATAATACAACAGCTTCTTGCCACTTTTTGTGTTTATTTTTATCACTGTGTAACTGAGTCCAATTGAAAGCCTGCGTGTGCTAGTAACTCTTGCCACGAGTTCCCAGTATTGTTTGCGGTTTTAGCCCTGAATGACGTCACATTTTCAATCTCTATTGCCACATGGGGTGAAGAACTACATAAACTGTGTCTCTCCTTATCTGCCTGTGTGATTCGGAACTAAGATGGAGCAGCTCGGTAACCGTCTCTGCCGGTATAAGAACTATAACTTTCTCTCCAGTTACACAACTGCAGAGTACATAGACTCTCTTCAGAGTTTTGAAATAAGAGACAGCGATGTGTTCCTCGTGTCTTATCCAAAATCAGGTCAGTGAGAAATCTCTGTAGCATCCCATTATTTTGCAGTTTTATTCTGTCCAGAGTGATCCACTGGTCAGATATGATATCCAATACATTTTTCCTCAAAAGGCACCATATGGGCTCAGCAGATCATCACTTCAATCTATGAGTTGGATGGGCATGTGAATGAATATTTTACCAACTCACAGAAGATGCCATGGCTGGAGTACAGATGGGGTTCATACACTCGTCGCCCCTCTCCACGGCTCTTCACATCACATCTCTCCCAGGTTCTCATGCCTCCAGGACTGATGGACAAGAAGGGAAAGGTCAGAGCTGTATAGACGCTCAAGCAGCCTGAAGAAAGAGCAGGTTTAGAGATGTAGTATGACAAAGTTCTTTAAGTGGTTAAAAATATAATTTGCTCAGTATTTATGAGTAATTGTATGAAATGATAGATACATTTGTTAAAGAAAAGCAAAATGTTATTGAAGTTTTACTGTTAAGGAATGGCATTAAAGGATTAGAGGCAGTATTTGTTCATATGAAATTCAGATGTTTTTTCTTAGTCAGTTACATAGCACTAATAGCACGAATAGCACACAGCTTTTTGAAACATAGACACTCCTGAGTAGAAAAAACAAACAGCAGCAACTAGAATGCTCAAATGAAGCTTCAAAGTGTGGTTTCCATATCAATGGGTCACCTTATGGTGACAACATCTAGCTTTTATATACAGCCAATGAAAACAAGTTTGCTTATAAAACAACTGCATATATAAAACTTCGTATTTAACTTTATATATAAAACAACTCTTAAAACTAGTAGAAATTAATAAACTGCTCAAACTCAAGATATTGTTAAAGAATGAGTGATTTTGAAAGTGGCATGGATTCTGTTTTTTCGTTTTGTTTTTATGTCAGATTGTGTATTTGATGAGGAATCCAAAGGACAACATGGTGTCTTACTATCACTTCAGCAACAGCTTTGCAGACCTTGAGACCCCTCAGAGCTTTGCTCAGTTTTTCGAGTGGTACCTGACGGGAAACGGTACGTGTCTTCATCTCCACTATCTGCCTAATGATGATGACCAAGAAGAGTCCAGGTCTGATAAATGATAACAGATATCAATGTGATCAGGATGAACTGAAATTGATTATTTCAAACTGAACTGTTTGACATACTTACCCAAGTGCACAGACTAACGGATAATAGCACATCCATATAGAAAATAAAATATGGCTTTATAGTCAAAGGAGCTTGCAAAGAAAAGCGTCTGGACTTCTTTAAGTTACTTGAAGACGTTTCACCTCTCATCCGAGAAGCTTCTTCAGTTCTAAGGTCAAATGGTGGAGAGTCCCAGATATAAACCTAGTGGG
>NW_024582429.1:63441-97699 GCF_018398535.1 Haplochromis burtoni
ACAAAAATACTTTTGATATGACACATACTGCATATCTATTAGTTACTTTACAAATTAAAACAGTGGTACCTCAGTTATTTGACTCTTGACGTTGTAAAACCTTTTTACCAGATTGAGCAATTAGCAAATAAGATAAAAAACACACAGAACGTTCTGTCCACCAACCTGTGCTTGTGTCTTTCCTAAGCAAACAGAGGTGGGTCACACAAAAACAGCTTGTAATCTTTTGAACTCATTCCCCTTTTGACCCTTTAAATCACTGACATTCTGGTATCATTAATATACTTTACTTCACTTTAATCCAAATTGAAAGATTTCCTAAAGCACTGACTTTGTTCTAACATTGTTTTTTGCTTTTGATAAAAGTTCAGTCTTGTGGCTGTAAGTGATTTACTCCAAGTTAGCTTCCAACATCCGAAGGGGACCACTTGTGAAGAGGACAGTGCCGTTCCACATCTATTATTAAAACAAAAACTCCAAAAAGATATTTGTTTGTGTAGCAAAAACCTTTTTTCTTCCTCTACCTGTTATCATGCTGCTGGTATTAGAATTGTAGTGGGGTAAATACAGTCAACAGACACTTGATTTTAAATTAAAATGCCAAATGACCAGATGCCTTATGCTGCTATACAGTACTAGCATCATCCTGGTTTGATCATGTCAGGGAGTGGTATTCAAACAGAGAGCAGTACAACATCCTCTTCTTGACCTACGAGGAAATGATTTTGGTAAGATGTTTCTTCGCATTTTTGTTGTTCCTAAGGAAACTGAAATAAAATATCTGGCAGAGTTTAAGGTTCTTTTTCTCTTGCCTTCCTGCGTTTCTTTCAGGACCTGAAAGGATCAGTGAAGAAGATCTGCAACTTCTTAGGGAAAAACCTGACTGAAGCTGCTATCAGTCATGTTGTGGAAAAAGCTAAGTTTGAGAACATGAAGAATGACTCGAAAGCAAACTATGAGCACCTTCCACCAGAGCAGTTCAGTGGGAAATTCCTGCGTAAAGGTAACATAACAGACCTGCAGCTGCTGTGCAGACAAATGTGATATCAGGGTATCAGGTGTTGTGTTTTTGTCTTCATTACAGGTCAGATTGGAGACTGGAAGAACACACTGACTGTTGCACAGAGTGAAAGAGTGGATCAAGTCCTTCAGGAGAAACTTGGTGATTTGCCTTTGAGGTTCATCTGGGAATAAGCAGAGCAGCTCTTCAGGGTCTCCCAGTAAAAATACTGGCAGTGGCATGTTGTACACCTCAGGCCTCCTAGTAGATATACCTGTGTTATCACACTCACAAGATTTTCAGTAAACTTCATCTCTGTCTTGAGGCCACTGAGATTTATACTCACCCAACACTTTTAGTAGATACACCTGTTATCAATTTGAAAATCCTGTGTGGCTTCATTCTCGAGTTATCACATTTACAAACTTGGGTGTCCACCTGTCCGTTCATTAGGGTGACAAAAATATCCCATCAGTGTTGTAAAAAAAAAGTAATAGTAACTGTTATTCAAATATTAAGTAAATTCATTTTCTTCTTTTATGAAAAAAATCAAACAACCATCAGACTTGTCCTTTGCAAACAATTTCCCGAGTTTATGTTCAGTCACTTGCTTCAGATTATATTTGAGCATCTTCTGACTACTCTGCCCATGAGCAAGCAGTTTTCAGTCACATCCACTCCTTGTTTATCAAGCTCAGTGTTGTGTCCGTTGTGCTCAGCTATAAAATGCTTTATGACATGTTTTGAACTTCAGTACAAGAAATAAAACACAAGACATTAAAGGTAGTTGTATAATCTGCTATTGCCTTTATTGAATGTCAAAAGGAATTCACTTGTTTCTCAGTGAAGGATCAAGGCTGTTTTGGTCACTGAAGCTGACTCCACACTTCAATTATCATCATCTGAAATGAAAAGGGTTCAACATAAGTGCAAGAAGAATCTGATTTATGAACAATGAACACTCAAAAACCAAAGACACACAAACTTTGGAATTTATAATTTAAAAAAAAAAGTGCAGACAAACGCATTTCTTCACCCTGGAATTGAATTATTTCATTTACAGCATTTGAAAGATGAGCTGTTAAAAAAAACATTAAAATGTTTCTTTGAGGTTACAGGCTACTTTTTCTTTTTTTCCTTTTTAACTCTGAGTAACTTCTTGTGACCCCAGAGGTTCATATGATTGGATGTTCCAAAGAAAGTGTTCAAAAACAATGACAGCAATCATAAATAAAAGAATGTCAAAAAAAATAGCCACTGGTCATTTCATAATCACCATGTTTCTTGTTAATGCAGCATAAGGGAGCCACTGGAGAGAAAAAGACCTTCTCAACCCCAGAAACAGACTTAAGAATTAAGTTTTATAAAAAGACTAAAACACTAAGAGAAAATGTGATTTTATCAAATTCCAACAGTTTCTTGGACTTTTACAGAGTTTATATCAGTTCTCTGACAACTAAGCATGCAGTCTGGTCCAGTACAGATGTGATAATGTTACTCCACCAGAAACAGACTTTTATCTATTGTTCTGATTTTATCTGTTTTGATTTTTTATACTGTTTTGTTTGTTTGTTTGTTTGTGTATTAGTTAGTTTGTTTGCTTGTTTTAATCAATTTTAAATCATGCTTTTTATTTGTTTTTGTTTCTAATGTCTCTGTAAAGCACTTTGAATCACCTTGCTGTTGAATTGTGCTATACAAGGCAAATTTAGGCACGTTTATTTAAGAATTAAGTTTTATAAAAATACTAAAACACTAAGAGAAAATGTGATTTTATCAAATTCCAACAGTTTCTTGGACTTTTACAGAGTTTATATCTGTTCTCTGACAACTAAGCATGCAGTCTGGTCCAGTACAGATGTGATAATGTTACTCCACCAAGTTACACCAAAATGGGCTAAAAGTGACAAAACACTCAAATTTGAGCACCAAACACTGAATGTGCAAATGTAGCATGCATTACAATCCATTTAAAAATATGAATTAGTTAATCGACTGGCATTTGTGGCCCTGACCAATGAGGGCAGCAGCACCGTCAGCTGGTCGGGCACATCCCTGCTGTCCTGTGTGTAAGAAACATTTGTACCTGAAGAAATCCTGCACTTGTATTCACCGCTAACACACACCAGTGACACAAACCATTTTCACACCAGCACCAACATGTTAAACTGGAACACCCTGTGCTTCCCACACAAGCTTTAGTTCAACCTCTATTTAAAATAGGAGCTAAACCATACCTTCTTCCTCCTCGTCTTCTTCATCCTCCTCTTCTTCCTCATCTTCATCAGAGCTGAAGGTCCCATCAGGCAGGCTGTACACACGGATCACTTGCTGTAGATGAGAAACAGAATATCAGCTTGTGAGCTCACACACCTCCCAGCTGCCTTTCAGTTCTGCTCTCTGCGCCGGCTCACCTTGTTCGGGTCCTTCAGGATCAGGTACTTGCCCTCGTCCAGCTTGAGGCAGATGTCGATGACGCAGCGCAGGATTCCCCAGGCGTTCTCCATGCTCAGGTTGATCTGGCTGGCGAATTCATTGGGTTTGAACTGCTGGGTGCCCAGGATGACGTGGCGAGCAGAGTCTTTCACGTGGTACCGAGAAACGTACCTGGAGAAACCACAGAGTGATGCAGAGACAGTCAGTCCAGCTTACTGCCTTGGCCTACGAGCACTGCAAGAAGGAACTGGATTGCTCCTCAATCAACGATCGGTGAAAAACCTTTTTCTGCATCTTAATATTTAAATTAGCCTCCTCTTCTTTTACACACAGAATCGGAATCTCGCTCCTCACCCCAGTTTCAGGTACTCTGATCCAGCCAGCATGGCGCAGCAGGTCCAGCGCGCCAGTTTGTAGCTGTTATTCTTCAGCTCGGTGGCCAAGACGGCTCCTCTCTGAGAGTCCAGCTTCTGACGCCAGTCCACACCATTGCAATACTACAGGACAAGACAAATCAGACGCACCAAAGCTTATAAACAGAACAGCATATACTTAGCTGAAGGAGGAGGTTAACTGCCTGTGAACAGAGGAGTGGCTCTAGTAGCGGATGCCTTAAAAGCATCTGGAATGACAAAACTGCCTTCATTACAGCAATATTTCACAGAGTCTGAATCTGGAGATGTGTCACCACTTCTGATTTTTACTCACTGAAAATTCACATCAGACAGATGCAGCTGAGAGGTACAACCATGGTTATTTTTAACACAGCATAGACTCTGTTCTGTGTGAGGTGAAACATCTGGAAGGACCCGTGTCTGTATGAGAGCTTGGTCTCCAATAATAGACTCAACCCACAAACATAGCTGACCATAGGTTCAGAAGCACAGAAGGAGTCCTGCTTCCTTTTGCTGACATCTAGTGATCAAACACGTGAAGTACAGAATGCAGCAGTTTTTAGAAGCACGTGAAAAAGACTGAGGAAAAACACATTTCTGTTTTTTTTGGAATTGCCATTTAGGCCTATTTGTTTTCTCCAGAGCACCTTCTTTCCTTATTTTTCTAAGTTTTTGTAAAAACGGTCAGGGAGATATATCGAATACATTTTAAGCTGAGCAGATGAAGGCGCCGCACCTAGCAAGGGCTTTAATTATTTCGGGCCATTTCCTCGACTAACAGACAGATGAGCCTGACTGACTAAGCTCTACTTCATTAAACCTGTTTCCTGTCTTACCCTGGAGTCCCACTCATTCAGAGTCTTGACGTTAATGAAGGACACTTCTCCACTGGCTCCAGTCATCACGCCATCGTGCTCACAGCGGACGATCAGATCGATGTCTTCTCCGAGCTTCCAGTGACGGTACCTTTAACACAAATACAAAATATCAGGAATTAAACCCAGGAATATTTACTACAGCAGTTACAACAGCCTCCTGTTCTGCTGGAAAGATGAGAAATTACAAATTGGTTTGAAGCTACTGAACATACCGGTAAGCCACAGATGCCACCTCACTCTTGTCCATATCCTCCTCCACAAATGGGTTGGAGTTAGGAAACTTGTAACGGTCTCCACCCTACAAGAAAGAAAACAAAGACAACTCACTTTCATGAGCCAATTTTGTGTAAGGCTAGCTTAGCTTTGCACAGAAAGGCGTTGGGGCTTCCAGTCATGTGACTTCGTACCATGCGTAAACACTGCTGGCTGAAGTTGTGGTTAATGTACGTGGCCTCCATGGCCAGGTTGCGAGGAGAGTTGAAGGAGTTGCCCTCATCCTGGGGAGGCTCGTTGGCAGTCTCGCTCACAGTTAGCAGATCTGAGTTAACAGTTGGAGATCAGAGCGTCAGTATGTCTGATAGAACTCAGTCATGTTCACTGGTGAGTGTTTTGGGGCATTTTTTCCCCACAATGAGAACGTCTTTCAGGGTTGTAAATATATGTTATATTCAAGTAAACAAAATGCAGGGTAAATAAAAGAGTGGTTTAAAAATTCTCATTGCAATCCTTCAAATGTTCTTCTCTGCAGAAAAACACCTGGGTCATGAGCTGTTCTCTCAGGCTTTATTTAACTTCAGTCAAACTTGTTTTTCAGAGCAAACTAAGTGTAAAACATCAGAGTGAAACCAGCTGCTGGTGACTGCAGGTCGCTCACCAAAGTCTGAGTTATCTCTCTTGTCGAAGAACAGCTTGTTGCCCACTCTCTGCACGATGATGTCCCAGGAGTTGACTGAGCGCGTGCAGCACATCAAGGTGGCCAAGATGGCATCAGTGGCAAACACGTTACCCTGAGTCTTAGCCAGCTGGAGGGAGGAAAGAAATAAATAATCATGTAAGAAAGCTGCCAAACACAGGGTTCAGACAGCAATGCATTTTCAGGCAACATATTTTTTACCTTGCGGATGACGGGGTCGTCTGTGGTAGTAACAGTGTGGAAGATCCTTTTGATGCTCTTCAGCTGCTTCTCGTTGCGGGTGGTGATTCGATCAAAGGCCTTATCGTAGTACTCCAAAGCACCACAGCACTCACTGCAGGAAATGAGAAGTGAAACCTCATCATCACCTGTATTTCCCCCTATAATAATCTATTACAAACAGCGGCTCAGCTTCACCTACATGTCAAGGGGGTCAGACACCTCCATGTATCTCATCTTCATCAGTCTGGGGAAGTCCATCTCCTCCTTCACCTCCCAGTCACTCCTAACCTCCACAGAGGAGTCTCTGGGCTTCAGCTGCGCCTTCGTGAACAGACAAGGATGTCAAGAACAAAGTCAATAACACCACAGTACAAACACACCTTTGAGTCTTAAAACCTTGAGATCACATTATCTTTAAAAATGTGTTTAAACATGATGTGAGCCACAAAAGCAATCATACCAGAAAAAATGTAATTCTTACTGTTGGCGAGGGCTGAGATTTAAAGCAGCATATGCTGACATTACTTTGATTAAGATGCACTACAAAACTAGCCAATATTAAATGATACGAGGTCAGGCTCACTGGGATTTATTTACTTCTTAAGCTTATTTGTGAAACAGCCAGAGTGTGAAACTCAAATTTACGCTGTGGCTAATATTCTTTCTGGACTTCCAGTATCAGTTTACCTTCCAGTTATTTTCTCGATTAATTGTTTACAGCATAAAAATGAAAAAATCCAAAACAACCTGAAGCAAAAACACATGAACCTTCCCATTATTACATCACAAAAAATTGAATTTATATTTCAACAGTAAATAAACACCTGGGATTTTTGGTCCCATTTCTGACGGACACCAAACTGCTTTTGGAACTTCTTCTGCAGCCGCATTCGCTCTCTGACAAGACAAAAACATGGGATCAAACTTCAAGATGTGACTATTTCACTGCCTGTGACCAAAAGCGTTCAGATGTGCTCTCCTCTCACCTCTCTTTCTGCTTAGCGCTCTTCGGGAGCGTCTGCATGTTGAACTGCGTCATGTTCCTGCGGTCTTTGTCCCTGCGCAGGTTCCTCTGTGAAAACAAAAACATACTGTTACCAAAGTCCTAAAGCGTTAGATTAAAAACATTTAAATATCACCCACTCTGCGACGATCTGTCGTACCTGAGCAAACCTCATGCGGTTCCTCTGGTAAGCCGTCTTCTGGGTCTTGGCAGTGTCCACCAGCTGGAAGCTCGTCTCATCCTCCTCGTGAAAGTAGGCGTACTGACTGCCGCCTCCAAACTGAGAGGAATATTTATCTGAGGACAAAATAAACAAACAATTAAGAAATCAGCAAGAAACCACAAAATAAATTGAAGGTTTTTTGATGATGTTTGAAATGCTTGTGCAAACAGAAAAGTAAATCAGAATATAAAAGAGAAGAAACTGTGATATCATACAAATAAAACAGATGTCGTGGTCTAATCCTGCTGATATTCTAATGAAACACAAGAAATTATCTTTTCCACACAATTTAGGTGTAACAGATTCGCTTTAAAACCAGCTACATTCAAGTCTATTTTTTTCTAAAAACTTTATTTTAGATATAAGAAAATCAAAGAAAATCTGCCAAATAAAACGTACCAAAGAGGCAGATTTTGTACAGCTAGGGCTGTTCAATATAGCGATATATATCGGATGATGATATAAAAATGTCTATCGTTTCCTATCACGCTATCGTTTGTTTCGTGGTGTTGTGAAATAAACTGTTTACGGCAATATTTGTTCATGGTTTTGATGGTCACTGTAGTGGCTATATTAATTTCTTAAAGTTCTCTCTTTCTCTTATATTTAATATAACCACACTACGGACGGACAAGCGCCTGTTTTTATGTGTTGTCATTAGCAACAACGGTAAAACCATCGCGTGGCTCCGCTGTCCGCTTGTTTGTTTTCCATGTAAACCTTTCACAATAAAGCTCAAGATCCTGTTGAGACTTTTCAAAATAAACTGAATCATGTGAAATAGTATGCAGAGTTTATGGATGAGAAGCAAAAAGAGCCGCCAGGTGCTAAAAAAATAAACCTTAGACTCAAACGTTAGAACAGGCTTTTCCCCGCAGCACGCCGTGTAATAAATACAAAGAAAACATCGGCCGTTACAACCTATGTGTAAAAATGTATAGTTTCATGCATCGTTTAAAACACTCGACTCCAGGTAAAGGACGCCCAGCTGAAAACACTTCACGCCAAGTCGAACTGCCCGAGATTCATCGAATTTACAGAAAATGTTACATTTTTGTAACAGTATGTTACAACAGTAACAGTAACAGTATGTTACATTTTTGTGATTTATATCGTTGTCAGAACGATAAATGTCTTATATTGGGATATGAGATTTTGGTCATATCGCACAGCCCTATGTACAGCTGTGACTTACTTGTGTATCTCTTGTCTTGGTAAGTAGCTCCGGTCCAGTCTGCAACCTACCAAACACAAAACACACAAAGTCAGTAAAAAAAAAACAAACCCTGGAAAACCTTTTTTCCTCTTTTCAGAGCAAAACTGAAAACAAACCTTTCCCAGACGATCTCCTTTGCTGAACGGCTGGTAGGGCATGTCTTTAAATTTCTCAGGGACCGCACAAGGACCCCAGCCGGATGGGTTGTCCTGGATCACAGGGGCGTGGAACTTCGCCATGGCCTGAAGACAGAGGGGAAACGGAAAAAGACGACAAACCCTATGAGACCAAACATTAAAAACCTTCTGGGTCAAGCTGACTGATGGTACACATACAGGGTCTCAGGCAATGAGCAGCACTGATTTCTTCAGCAATGCACTAAAAGAAACAGGCATTGATCAGCTTGCGCAGTGGGCTAGTCATCACTGACCCCTGAAAGTCAACTCCATGATTTATGGCTATAATACAACATATTAAAACAGTGACAGGATTCTTCAGTTAAACAAATTTTCGTTTTAGTTACAATTTTGGCTTCCACTGATTGTTAAAACCGAATTGCAATAATTATTTTCTTTACAACAATTGCCATGAGTTTTTATTTCATTTATCTCCTGCATAATTAGCCAATATAAGCAAGTCTTTGGGATAGTTTCTTCCCACATTTCTCTTTTCTTTAGGTGGTGGATCTAACTGATGGTTAGTTGTGGTTTGTCCCTTCTCAATTTTTTTTTTAATCATTCAATGCTTTTAATGTGTCATGCTGTATTATTTCCCACCATCTATCAACAAAGAGATTTTGGATCCCTTTGACAAAAACAGAAAGAGAATTCTGGTACATGAGTGCCTAAAAAGTACTTAGATAGCTCGTGAATCAGTCATTACAGCTGTATGATCAACATAGGATCCTGCAGTACACCACTTGGGATCCTATGGTACAAGCTGTTGCCTAAGCATGTAACAAACACCTTTTGAGCTATTAGCGTGGGTGGAGGATGTCTCTGCTACTCTATAATTAAATCAGCAGGGTGCCGTGGGGTTTCTATTCCACAATGCTGTTTAATTACAATAAAGCAAAACAGAAGGGCTTTTGAACAAAAATGAATGTGTGTGGATGCACCCCAAATGATTTTAGTGTGGGGCAGTTTGACCTGTAGAAATCTGGTCTACTTTTGACACTCAAGGCTCAGTTATGCACAGACATGAACCACAGGCCACAAATACAGTATTTAAATGGTTTAAATGTTGATTGACCCACAAGTGGGACATCTGGGCCATTTCAGATGGACCTGAGGTTGCATTCATGTTAACATACTTATCCTGAGTCAAGCCTAAATGTAGGCCAAAGGAAGCTGCAAATGTGGGCCACAGCTGGGTCAAATATTTCTTTGTAAGGTTTAGGTGGTACAGTTAAAGAAAAAGGAGTAAAGGAACCGGTACTGTGTTGAGCCCTTCACGATAACATCTGGCATGCTCCCACCATCAAAAAACCGCTCTGTGGCTAAAATAAAACATTCCCTACTAACTCGGTGTCTTTTAAGACCGATGAACAAAGACCAATCAAGACAATCTCCAAAGCAGATTGAGTGCGCAGTAGACCTGACGTGGATCATGTCATCATCCTGTAATGCTGCATTAAAGTTGGTAACATAAAGTAATGATCGGTGCTCACTGCTGGTACATTCACGATTCTAAGATTTCAACCATAAGGACGTCCAAGGACATTATTTTATCGTTTGATTTGATGTTTAAGATTTGTAATATTAAAAACGAATAAATGGGCTCTTTACGGGCTTTCGGTAGCCAACTGGTAATAATCGCTGCTTAAAAACTAGACATACTGAGACTAAACGCACAGTTGCTAACTTGAGATCAGCCAGTGTAATTATTTAAAAGAAATAGAGCAGCATTGAAACGCTTTTTCTGCACCGTTAGCTCATTGTGGCTAATGCTAAACCTAGGCACCGCCAGGTGGTCATGCTAGCAATGCTAAGCTAACCGGGTGGAGCGTGTCACGCGCGTAAACACAAATCTCTGATGTTTGACTGAAAATGCTGCTAAAAACAGGCGCTTTTCACACGTCTGTGCGTGCTTTCTCTGCTCTTACCGTGAACTCTGTGTCAGTATATGGAGTCTTTTAATCCAGCAGTTCCTCTGACGCTGCTCTGCCCCAACACAGCGCCGGTATGAAAGGAAGTGCGAAGGGCCGTATAGCGCTGTGTTTCCTGCAGTGTTACAGCAGCAGCCGACGTAGTACGTCAGTTGTTTGTTTGTTTTTTACCGTCGTCTGAAATGAGCGTTCCCTAAAAAATAAGACAACTGCTATTTTTACATTACATGAAAAACAAAAACAAAATACAGATTAATGTATGTAATTTTAATAATTATTTAGGCCAAAGAGCAAATAAATGGTTGAATGGCCCTTTGAAATGCTACTCTCAAATTCTATGCTTATGAAGTTTAGTTTTCAATATTATTAAAGAGAAATACAACAATCATTCATACAGATATACTGTAGATCTTTGGATGTTATATAATTTTGCATATTACTACATTTTTAGCCAATTTTATTTGGGTTTCATTGACTAATTTTCAAGAGATTTTTTAATCCCTTTGCGGTAGTTACGTGTCATGTTATTTTGAAAGAACGCATCGGATGTAAAGCTATGCTATCACGTCTAACTTGACAGCTGTTGTGTGCTGCAGTTCAGGACGTCACCGCTAGACGGTACCAACTACATGTGTTCCTGCTAGCGATCAACGACACAATCAAAAATGTTTCCAAAAAAGCCTTAAATACTGCCGTTTGTCAACAGTGGTTGTGTTTTTCAATAATTGCAACAATAATCACTCAGACGTTTTGCTTTTAACAAGTATTTAAAAACTTTTCTTGTCAAAAAGTGCTGCAATTTCCCACTTTGACCACAGGAGGGCAGTGAATACTTTACATTGTGATCACCCACGGTCTCCACAAATGTCCAAAATATATATTTACACTTCCGGGCGCAATTTCCAAAATCAAACATTTAAACAGTTGTTAAAATATCAAAAAACAAGGTAAATGAGGTAAATATTATGTTTTCTTACATTGATGTGTAGAAATACATTTGAAACTACAAATTATATCCAATATTCACAGCCTAAAATACCTATACTTTCTAAAAAGCATGGAATGAGTATTATTTAATTAATTTTGTTAAGCCATTTAAAACAGGAAAGTATTTCCATATGGTCAATTTTATATGGTGATTTTTTGGTATCTTAATTTTTGTTCAGTCAGTAGCAGAATCCTGGTAAACCCATCCATTCATCCATCCATCCATCCTGAGGGTGTCATGGGGTTTGGTTACTGGGACAACAAACTCAGTTTTGAGGTTCTTTTATTTGCATTTTATGCTATCTTTCACTGCATGCACATTTATTGCACTGCACTTATCTGACAGTTTGCAGATTAAATTAAATTTTATGGCTTGATTTAAACTCCTGTGTTTGAATATAAATGGAACCTTTGGAAGCAGCTGTGAGTGATGGTGTTTCTCAGCCTATTTGTTGAAGTTCTTTGTGCAACTGAACCAGCGACAACTAAAAACAAGCACAACTGGAGCTGATTAACGTCAGCCAACAGTTACTACCACTGAAACTCCCGAAAGTCAGAAAGGAGATGAGACGCTCGTCAGAGCTTTGTAGCAACAGAACAGGAGACAGCCACATTAGAAAAATCGTTCAGAGGATTCAAAATCATTCTGCAGATCAATATGTCATGTTTACAGATTACTCCGGAGCTGTATGCATCACCACGCTGTGCAGTCACATTTGTGGGGAGCTGCACGTGAACCTGCATCAAAACAACACTGTTTGCCAGCTGAGAACTAGAGGTGTGTGTGTGTTGTGTGTTGAATGCTGGCCTGGAGGATTTGTTAATCTGTATGAGTAACACCTTGACATGTTATTGGGTTAGAAAATGCAGAAAGTGTCCCTCATCCAAGCTCCTGCTGTTGCGTTCCAAATAAAGTGCTGGTTACTGAACCTTGCCACGTGTAAGTTGTTTTTTTCTTTCCTTTTTGTGTGTTGTCTTCTCTTCTTTTTGCCATTTCTGAGATGGCCTGTGAGGGTGTAGCTCACAGTGTTGGACTGTATGGACTCAACTGGAGCAACTAGAGCAAAGTTCACCTTAGAGGAAAACGAGTTTCTTTTTCTTTTCTCTCTCCTTGTTTTCTCAGCAGATACAAGATTCATACAGGTTCCATTTATTGTCAGTCCACCGTGTTTCATCTTGTCTTTTTAATGCTGCTTTATGCAAGTAATTAGAGCTTAATCTCATACACGTTCTGTCAAAAGTGCTTTAGAAATGTAAATCAGACGCACATCACCTCAGAGGCCTCGAGAGGGGCTTCTAAGCGAATCCCCGATCTAATTAAGATGTTACTCATGTGGCGCAAAGGTCAGGAAATCTGATTAAAACACAAAAAGGAGTCTGTGTGTGCGACTGTTGTCAATTTGGCAGAGAGAAAATGAATTCTCCTGCAGCAGCGTCAGCCCTTCCTGCTGCTCAGGGATCAGTCGGGTGATGAATAATGCTGCCATCTTCGCATATCTGCAAGTCTTTCTCCACATCTGCATTCTCGTCTCAGACATGTAGTCGAGCTCGAACAAAACCACAGATTCTCACTGTGTAGACAACAGATACAGCACTACAGTGAACTCTGCCATTTTCCTTGTTTTGTGTGTTGATTATCTCCCGGCAGCTGGGCGGTGAGTCATATCAAACTTGCCCACAGTCGTCCTTCCGGGATTTCTGGAGCGGCGCTGACAACAGATGGTCAGCACAGTGTGTGCTAAGTGATTTTATTATGTATCTTGATGGATGTATGAATTATTTCTGTAAAGCAAAAATAATATCTTTTACACCCTCACACAGAGGGTGTTTTGCTAGCTAGGTGGAAAGGAACAAGACGGCCGCTGTCTGACGCAGAGGTGTATTTTTGTCAGACTTGATGTTTCTTTGCAATTTTACAGCAGCAGCAACATCTTTCACACGACTTTGTTCTAAACCAAAGGTGTCAGACTCAGTTTTACTGAGGGCCACCGTGGGAAAATCAAGTGCCAGACATATACAGTTTACTGGCTCCAGTTTAATGAAAAATCCTTGTTTCTCAGTTTTTTCAATTAGAAATTAAATACAGGTCAGGGAAAAGTTGCACCATGGAAGAGAGTTCAAAACTCTTTGGATTTTGTTCACAAAAGAATGGGGAAACTGGAGCGTGAGGAAGGCGAAGCTTTCAATTTTAGATCTACGTTGCAACCCTCACCTGTGCTCACGAGCTTTGGGTAGTGACTGAAAGCACAAGATTGTGGTGAGGAGGTCAAACATCTGGAGGGAGCCCAGAGAAGAGTTGCTGGTCCTTCCCGTCAAAGGGAGCGCGCTTCATTGGCTCAGGCGTTTGATTAGGATGTTCCCAAGAGGTTTTCCAGCCACGACCAACTGGAAGGAGAACCCAGGAGAGATGATATGTGTTGAATGGCCTGTGGAAGGCCTCAGGATCCTTCAAGGGGAACTGGAAAGCGTTGCTGGAAAGAAGGATATCTGGGAAACCTTGCTAAGCCTGCTGCCATCGTGACCCGAAGATGATGATTGATGTATGTTGAAGGAACAATGGGTCAGTTCCTTAATCTTAATTATGCAAATTCTTATGACCATTGATCAAAACCCACTGTCAAGGACCATTGATCACTGGCCATGAGTACCATTCACAATTGTTCCTTCAGTGGGCTGGTTTCAGTCATTATGCAAATGTACTGTTTATAAGATTGGGGAAACCTGCAGTCAGCTGAGACTGAAGAAGTCATTTGGATGAGTGACGAAATGTTTCTCCCACAAAACGCTACGTCCAGATGAACAGAATCAACTTTTCTACTTACCTGGATGATTGATGAGCATGCATCAAGATGATTGATGGATGGGTAGAAAAGAATGTATTCTAGCAACATTTTCTCAAGAAAACTGCCATTTAGCTGTTTCAAGTTAGCAAGTTTGAGACATTTATTGGTAAAGAATGAATAGTGAAAAACTAGCAGGCTGGAGGTGTCAACGTTCTGCAACATCAGTGTCAAAACACAGGAGGTCTCCCCGAGTGAGACAGGGAGCTAACGGAGCTGCAGATGAGGAATATTGTTTGCAGAGCTGAGTGATAAACTGTGTCAGTCTTATTTGTGTTGTAGGAGACTGGAGGGGGGTCCGTGGGCGGCTGGAGGCAAATCAGAAGTTAGTAAGGGGAACAGGCAGAGCGTGGGTAGGCTGGGGAGCAGGTGATTCCTTTCTTTGACAGGTTACAGAGAACAAGTGATGAAGTGGGCAAGTTTGCTCCACAGGCAGCAGCCGAGTGTGTTTCCGAAGGAGGAAAGATTTCCAAGACAGCTGGGAGCAGGAAACCAGGAGAGGCGAGGAGAGACGGGATTATTACAGGCAGATGATTGCAAACAACAGGTAACAGCACAATGTTCATCACAATAGTAATGACGATCTGCTGCAACCTCCAGCACTTGATTAATAAATCAAGCTGGACCCAGTGAGAGGAGCCAGCGCAGCAGCTCCACTTGATACTGACATCCACCTCACACCAAGCAGCTTCACAGCTGCAGGAGGTACAAGATAATTATAAAACTAAACATCCTGAAAATTTAAAAGCAAAAAAGTAAATCTTTAACTTTTCTCTTGAAAACGTCTGCAAGTCTTGCCTAGCCCTTTTTACAGGTTTGGACCAAGCAACTGGAAAACAGAGTACAAAAACATCTTCTAATGTCCTGCCTTAGACATCATCATATCATCCCACAGATAATGTAATAACTGAAATAATATAAATAAAAATGAATAAATAAAAGAAAGAAACACCTAAACGAGCAGATTTTTATATAGCTGTTCTTGGGAGAGCAAAATGTATTTGGCACCAGCGTGCATTCAGATCACAAATCTGATTGGAAAAGCCGTCACACAGGACAGGATTTAAAACAAATGCCAAACTTTACAGAATTAAAAGGCATTTTATACCATATTTATGTTTTTGTCTTCTTCATAAATCCTGATTCTTTATAACTCATCCACCTGGATGCTGGAGTTAGGGGCATGGCCTACTTTGATTGGCAGGTGTGGTGACTCACCTCTGCTGCTTGGAGTCACTGATCATGAACTCTCCACTGAGCATTTCCAATAATAATGTGGCTCCCTGTGCAGGACAGAGCATCTCAGAAAAGTGTGCTTCAGCTGTGCTGAGTTAAATTCTAATATTTTGTTATTCTGTTGCTTCAGTGAGCAGAAGAATCTGATTCTTTGTGTTTCGCATATTCACTTTGAGCGTGACAGCTAGCCTTAGCTGAACGCTATTTTTCATCCCAGAGTGAGTCTATAATCAGTTACATTTCATATCAACACAAAAGTGTAACCATTATTTATTATCATTACATTTTCCACTGTGTTACAGACAAAAGCTGTTTGGTTGTAGACGTACACGAGGCACTACACATTTGAAAAAGCATGTCCTTGAAGTCTGAGCTATCCTCAAATGTAATATTTTTTCAACATTACACAGAATTTATGGTTATTCAACATCTTTATGTAAGACTTTGATGTCTAAAAACGTACCCTAACATTTATTTTACCATTTATCTGATATTTAAGACACAGAAATCACATGCAGCACACCTCACACAATGGATTAGGGGGAAATAGAAACATCTTTTTAAAACAGTTTATTTCCCCTCTGTGTTTCTATAAATATGAAGCTTTTTTCTCAGAATCAGGACCTGGTGCTGCTTCCCAATTGAAGATAACCTCATCTTCCTAAAACATAAAACACTTTAATGTGTGTAAACGTGTGAGTATGATGGCTTAAAGGAGTACTTTGCAGTTTTCCAACCTTCCCCTGTTATGGATCAAATTAAAGAAATGTCAGCAGAAATGTCACCCATCCTTTCACACCTCTGAATCATACTGAAATGATTCATACTTAATGAAATCATTATTCCCTCGATTCTTTCCAAGATAATGCTGAAAAACAGATGCTCTTTAAGCAGGCAGGGAGGTCTGCTGGGAGTCACTGTATACGCTATAATAGTGTTTAGATCAGTTACAATAATCCCCTATAAATTATCAAGCTTTTACGCATTTAATGTGAACATAAACTATGACATCACGCCTAAGCCCTGATATACTATCAGCCGCATAGTATGTAAGTGTAACACTGTGGGCATGTGTTAACCACCAAATACTAACATGTAAACTCAACTCATGTTTAAATGGACTTTCTCTGCATTTTTTGTAAAACATATGAATTAAAATCTGTAAAACAAGTAAATATGTGATGTCATATTGTCTTTAAAACACATTTCTCAGTTTTAATGATTATTTTGGACAAATAATGATGAAAGTAATATTCAAAGACATGTATCCTAGTGTAAAGCAAAACTTGATATCCAGCAACACAAAAAAGCACATTCTAGTGTAGCGTGCACATTTTCTGTTACTAAATGATGGAACCTGCAGACTTTTTTGCAGTAATTAAAAATAAATGTGCCTCATTTAAAACTGATCACTGCTTGTAGTAAATAATCAATAAAATTGATAGTTGATGCAAAAATGGGCATGTTTGTTTGAAAAAAGGAATATAGCTGAAACCAAAGAACTAGATTTAGGACAGAATCAGCCCAGGGAGCAACATCCATGCTACCCGGTGCTTCACCATCCTGGCAATATGAAGCTTAAATGCTTTGGTGATTGGGTCTTCGTCATGGCTGCGGTTCAAAGTGGGCTGGTGCTACATGTGCTGAAAAGACACTGAGCATTTGAAGGACAAATTACTTCACAGTTCACTCTCAAAGTGATTACGGTGAGGACAAAAGGAAAGACAATGAAGACAAAGGGAAGCTGAAGTTTGCTTCTGTTATGCAACAGGCTGCTAACACTCATTGTCCTTTAAAACTGTTGTTTACTGGTATTTATGTTTAACCTTGTAATCATTTGGCTTTCAGTAAGAATGAATCAACTTGCTTGACTCTTTTTGAACTGCAGCTTTCTAATGAAACATAAATATCTTTCACTAGTTTTGTGCAGTTATTTTTTATTATCTAAATTTGTATTTTTTTTTTAATTTATTGGACATTTCTTAAAAATTCCACAAAAATCATTTACAATTATAAATAATTTTTTAATATTATAGGCAGCAAAAGACAATTACGTATTAGCCTGCAGGAGACCTGTGACTCCTTTATTCAAAGTCAAACTAAAGTCAGACACTCAAAAAAAGTAATAAAAGGCCTTTATTCTGCAAAAACCCAACCAAAGTCCAAATTTGTCAGTTTTTTTTTTTTTGCTTCCTAAAAAGTTCTAGATACTCTGTGCAAAAAATTGATCTGATTCATAAATTACATTTTTCAGCCATAGTTTTGAAAGATATTTCCAGACAGTGAAGTCAAAGTAGCAAACACAGGAAATATTGGGAAGTTCCTCGTTTGGCTGTTTTAGTGTGCAGCTGTTCTCTGTTTTTCCTGAACTGCATCACACAACAAGTCTTTGATCCGCCCATTTTAACCTCCAACAGGCTTTTGTAAAATGACGTTAACTCGCATTAACTAAAACAAGTCTTCACAGTCCTGAGGTCTTTGATGTTTGTAAGACTAAAAGTGAGGATATTCACTGAGCTCAGAACTACCAGAAAATCATTGGAAAATCAGATTGGCCTTAAAAAAAAGAACCAATCACATCGTCTTTGTCTTTAGTAGAGATCATAGTGATCAAACTATAAACACTGTTTGCCAAGCCGGGCTGGGATAATTTCAATAACATCTCTTTCTCACAGTAAAACAACATGTAAAATTTGGAAATGCACAACATGACCGATCATTTGTTTTAAAAAATGATTCATTCTGTTTGAACACGACCCTGAGGTAACACATTTGTACTGTTTTACTCTTTGTTTCTGGTTGAAGTTAGAAAATGATTTTTGTTCACACACACGTTATGCATTGTAACACAGTGAACAATGATGTGCAGCAGGAATGAACTCCTGCACATAGTCAGCACTGATGTTTGTTAAACAGATATCAGCTGATGATGATGTGGCCATTCACTTGTTATAAATAAGAATTATTGTAGGGTTTTTACTTTACAATGTAAAGCACCGATTTATAAATAAAACTAAATTGAACTGAAGAAACTTGAAATTATTACTGAATGAACTGAATTTGGCCATTGAATTAATTGAAAAAACAACAACAGAGTGAAAACAGACATTTTTTTTTCATCGAAATAGACTTACTCACACTCCAAGTGTTATGATCTAAAGCTGATTTGTCATTTCTGTAACAAACCCAGAGCATTGCATCAAACATTATTCTACAGTTTCATATGAAAGTGTACAGTGGAGAGGAAGACAATCAAGCACTGCTATCCACGATACTTTATTTCCTTTCTCATAATTTGCAAGGGAAAAAACTGAAGTGCATTTTGTGAAACATTTCAAAGGGTAATTTTAGAATTTGGGATAGATGGCTGCTCCAAACAAGTTAGATCATATAAAAGATCCCTTTGTTATCTGGCTTTTAAAACTAGGCTCATATTATAGCTGCGATTTCTTCTGGGAGAAAATAGCTTTGGTTCGAAGTCCAGTACTGCATTAAACCAACCATCCCTCAACGTTAATACACTTCTTACACTGCTTTGTAACAGTCATTAATATTGTCTTTGGGGCACATTTCATTTGTGTTCAAAAGCAGAGCAGCAGCTGCATGGAGAGATTACTGAAGATGCTGGGCACAAGCCCAGGGCCCGAGCTGGGAAGTCTGAGCATAATCAAAGGGCTACAAAGCGATGCAGCAGAACAAACAACTACATAGTGACACAAAATTATCACAAAGATATGGAGAATGCCCAACAAAGGATGCCAGATGACCATGAAAACAACCTCAAAAACCAGAGAACTGCAAATGAGCCACAGGGAGACTGGGCCTGTTGAAGACTTAGTGAAAAGCTCAGACAGAAACACATGGTGCTGAGGATGCTGAGACAGAGCCAAGTTTGCTGTTTACAATTTTTACGCTAATCTTAGCTACAGCAGCTGACCTATTAGATTTATATCTACCATAAAATGCATAAGAGCATCAACACACATAAACTAAACAAACCTGTGGATTTTCCTTAGTTTGTATTACTTTTTCATTCATACAGTCGGAGAAATAAGTATTAGAAAAAAACAAGAAGAAAACCCTTTACAGAAAAGTTATGAATTGATTTGCATGTCACTGATCGGAATAAGTATTTGATCCCCAGGTACTTGGTGGAGAAACCCTTGTGGGGAAGCACAGCTGATCACCGGGTTTGCACACATATCAGGAGCCGTGTTGTCACTCTCCTCTTTACAGAAACTCCCTAAGTCTTTGAGGTTTCTTGGCTGCCGCTTGGCAATTCGAAGCTTCATCTCTCTTCACAGCTTTGTGATTAAGGTCTAGAGACTTTAGCCACTCCTTTGTTGGCTTGGTGGTATTGTTTGGTCAGTGTCATGCTGGGAGACACATCTTCATCATTCTGGCTTTTGGAAGGAGAAGCTCATCCATGATTTTGCAGTGCATGGCCCCATCCATTGGCCCCTCGATGTGGTGAAGTTTTGTTGTACCTTTAGCTCAGGCTGTACATTTGCCTTCTTAAGCAGAGGGACTTGGTGGATGCTACAAGATTTCAATACATTACTGCACAACGTGTTGCATTTTGCAGATGCTGCCTACTCTGATTTTCTTCCAAACTGAAGCTTCCCCAAATGTTAACAGTGCTTAATATTCAGTTGTCAAACCAGCTGAGTTGTGGGATGGTTCTCAAAAAGGATCAAGGCCGAGCATTCCACACAGCTGCTTTATCCTTGGGAAAAATGCATGTAATCATTTGAAACAGAAGTCATGTGGTCATCCTCTTTTTCATCAGTGTCCATCTTCAGGATACAACACTTTAAAATCTCTGGAATGGTGCATCACACTTTAAATTCTTTTCTCTTGAACGTAACATTTAAATAAGGAGTTCAATACAAAAGCTTTACAAACCTACCTAGACCTACATCTTATCCGAGACCTTGGACGATAAAACCATCAAATCTAAATTTAAAGGTCATAACTGAAGACTTATTTGCACAGTATGTTACACTGAAAAATAAGGGGACACATTGGACGGGAAGGTCTGATTACTTTCCCAGAAAATTCATTTCCTGGATTCTGTCTTTTTTTTAAATTCATTTACTTTAGATGCATCAATTTCTGCCATTTTCAGAAATCAATTTGTGGTGGAAACCTTATTTATGCAAGAAAAATACAAAAACCAGGCACCAGCATGAAGCACAACATTTACTGGAATATAATGTATTCTTTATTGCTTTCTGAGTCAACACACACAGATAAGACTCTTCTGTCCTCCCTTTTGTTTGCTTTGTTTCTGAGATGAGTTTAATGAGCTGACATGTCTGACACCTTCTGAGTCTTCTATAAGGAAACAACCATGCATGTGTCACCCTTTCATGAACAGTTGACTTATTAGGCTGTGGACTTTTGTAACCAAGTTTAATACTTCCTCCAAATGAAAGTATTTTCATTTGTATTTAGGTTGATTAGATATTTACTTTAACAAGGAGTTGAATAGATGTACCTAATAAATTGGCTGGTGAGTGTATATTTACTTTCTGTAAAAAGCGTAGGTGCCAAAGGCCACAGAATATTTGGCTCTTTCCATTTAATTCATTTATTTTCTGTGATTAATTTATTTCTATTTCTTATGGTTGACATCGACTGTAAATAATGGCCAGGACAGAGCTGATTAGCAAATAAAAGACCCATGACTGAAATGGAAAAGACTAATAACGTGACTGAAATTAGTGGTGGTGGTGGGGAGGGGGGTTAGCAGTTTTTCCTGATTTTTAACAGGGAGGACAAACACCTGTGTTGCTAATACTTGGATCTGTCTCTGGAATCTGTAGTTGTGCAAATAAATGTGTTTAGATTCTTCGTCTGAATAACTGACTGAGTCATAAATCCAAACACTGGAACTGCAGCAGCACTGCTAGGAAAATCCCCCCAAAACGACAACAAATAGAAACTCTGCTCTAACCGGCATCCAAGAGAACTGTGAGACTCATTTGTCCCTGATGGTTTGAGTCGAGTCAGACAGTCTGACGAGAGGAAATATAACACGAGACACATACTGTTGCTATGCACCGAAGCAGCAGTATGTGTCTGTACACTTCAGGTAAAGGTTGATTTCTGAAAATAAAGACTCCCCCTCATTTGTGTTAGCTGTGTTTTAAAAGCCTTCAGTGATTAAAATGCTTGCATGTTTGTACATGTTTCTGTTATTTTAAATGTGCTGCAGAATCAGCTGCAGTTGTATAACGTGTTCATTAGGATCGTGTGGGGACCTTGTTGTGCTCGTCCTCTTGAGCTGATGACAGTGTTCACTCTGAGTTTCCATAGTTTCTCCTGCCAAAAAAGTGAATAATCGCCTATTAGAGTTAACTTGAGTCTTGGTCCATATTATACGTGGGTGAGAGCCTGTAGGCAGAGAATCAGAGTGAGTCATAGTGATGCCACCAGCAGACCCATCAACTGACTATCACCTCTCCATGTACAGTAAGCGCCGCTGGAGGGGGAGGGGGGGAGGGGGGTGTTCACACTATATTTATAGTCTAACAAACTGTAGTAAACAAGAGCTCTGCTCGGCCACAACAAATCTCCACTCTCATCAAACTGCATGCCACAGGGGCCGGGCAATATAAAGTATGTGCCAAGCAAACCCAGTTTTAATGTGTCTTTAATGGCGGTTTTATGCTCCTCTGAGGATCATTGCAGAAGGCTGTGCGTGGGCTGAAGACCAGCAAGCAGCGGCAACTCGATAAAACTGAACAGAAGCATTGTTTCATTGTATTTACAGCTGGATAAATAAAACATGCTGTGAGGCATGTTTAGATTCATGAATGAGCCACGGGACGTTGGGTTTCCATTAAAGATACAGAGTTGTTATCACATTTACTGACAATTAAATTTATTGTATCACCTGCAGGTTTTTTTTGTTGATGGAAAATATGAACTGTAATTGAAATAAAATAATTTTTTTACTTCAATTTTTGAGCACCACGTGTCCACACAACCACCTAAATCTTTGGCTTCTGGTGTATCAATCACTTCCATGGCCAGGAGTATAAACTCAAGCACGTACGCATGCAGACTGCGTGGTACGCTGTCATGTAAAGTTTGGTGGAGGGACGATTATGGATTGGGCTCTGGTTTTTGTAGTCATTTCTTTCGTTGCCAAGTTTCAAAAATGGTGGTTTTGATTTTCGTGAATGAGACACTCTCATGACTCATCAAGTAATGCTACTGGCAGTAGGTACTAAAGGTATGTGTCTTGTAATACCTGTTTGGATTGCTTGGAACCCCAGCCGAGCAGGTACTAAACAAGTACCTGGTACCTGGTACCATGGAAAAGGGGCTAAAGATGACTGTGATTAGCAAGGAGCAGATCTGACATTGAAACTAATAAGTAAGCAAGTTGTCAGCTACACAATAAAGAATACTGTAGTTTTGTCAGAGATTATTAGCCAGGTAGAACTCAAGCACCTGGCAAGTAGGTGGTTGAGGTGCCCTAGTAGGTACACTAACCCAAGTTCAGTGCATTTATTTACAGTGAGATAATGGTCTATACAAAAGATCAGCAGCTGTGTTGGTCCCAGTTTGCACAGGCAAGAATATCCTCAGATCTACCGTTTCTGCAACGTTCACCAATGTAGGGTTATTGAGGATAACAACAGAATCATTCTGACAGGTACTATAACACAAGAAGGTGCCAGTGTTCTGGTAAACCATCCTACTTTGGCAAACTGTTCTACCGCATGTAGTTTATGCACATTTCTGCTGTCACAGAATAATTCCAGCATAAATTTAAGTAGGTAGGATGGTTTGCCATTTAACTTTACCCATCAGAGTATGATTCTAGCTCATATTCATAAAGGTAGGACGGTTTAGTCAGGATGGTTTGTGAGGTAGGATGGATTCCCAGAACACTGGGCTTCACTAACTGTTGCTATGTAACGATCCAGCCAAGACTGAATATCTGCCACTGCCTTACGTAGTGGGAACAAGCGAGGACCTCAGGATCAGGTGCGTGATTGTTTCAGGTGTGTGGAGGCAGAAGGCAGGAATTCAGGTGGAGTTTCTGCGCAAACATTTAACCACACATATACATACGCACACTCACACAAATATGCACATAAAGAACATAGTAGAGGTAGATCGGTTCAGATAGAAAGTTGTGAGTCAAGAGGTGAGGACAGGTGGACAGTGACAACTTTAACCCCCTTTTTACTGTAATTGAGAGAATAGGTTGTACAAAATAAGACCTGAAACTAGAGAATGAAAGCGTGAACTCATCAGGAAAGTGTTTACTGAGGTCAGACAGAAGGTAGACACGGAAACACCCCCTCCAACTGCATCTACCTCTCCATCAGCTCCCCTCCTCAGGATATGTCCTAAGTCCTTGACTGCAGCGCTGCATCCGCTTCTAATCATATCATCAAGTATGCAGATAACACAACAGGGGTGGGTCTCATTAGGGAAAACAAGGACCTGTCCTATCAAGAGCAGGTGAAGTGATTGGTGGACTGATGCACTGTCAACAATCTGATCTTAAATGTTAAGAAGACAGATGAGATGATCATTGACTTCAGCACAAGCCAGCCCAGGCATTCCCCATTCATCACTGACAGTGGAGTGGAGGAAGTCAATAGTATCAAGTTTCAGTGGTGCAGATAACCGATAGTCTTTACTGGTCACTTAATACATTATTACGGGTTAAATGGGCTCAGCAACTGCACTTCCTGTGCCAGAAGAGGAGACCACACCTTTCCCCCTCCTGTCCTCACCACCAGTGTCCTGACCAGCCATCTCCCTCTGGTTTGTGAGCTGCACGCCATGAGAGAGGAAATCGCTGCAGAGTGTGGTGAGGACTGCAGAGAAGATCATTGTGACTTCTTCCATCGAAGATGCTGTGCACAGACGCTGTCTCAACGGAGCCCATAACTGCATCAAAGACTCAGCCCACATTCACCATGTACCAGCCGTCCCCCCTCCTGCCCACTGGAAAGCAGCATCAGGTCCAGGTTCTGCAATAGCTTTATGTATGGCAATTTCATGCCTGAAATGGTGAATGTATACTGGATTTCTATATATTCATTTCCTAATATTCTACAAATAATAATGTTTATGTTTATTATAATCTCACGTGTACATATCATAGATACTTAAAAAGTGTTTTTATACCTTTAGACTTAGATTTGTTTATTATCTATATGACTTCCAGACACGGTGGGAAGATCTTTTAGACTGGCTTCTTCTTCCTTGGTCCTCCATTTGTCCTGTTTCCTTAAGTTTTTAAGGACATGCCGCACACAGTACCTGTATATCGTACGGTTTCAGCTAATATCCTGATACATGTTCAACAATCCACGTATATGAGCAAACGTTAGAAAGGTGATTCAGGTTATCTGGATGCAGTGTTTTTAGTGAGACAGATGTTTCACAACCAACTGAAAACAAGTGGAAAAAGCAGCCAAAGAAAAACATTGAAAGAACTTCTGAAGGTGTGAAACTATTGCTCAAGAGCACTTTAAAAATTACAAGCAAGTCTGACTCCTTGGAAGTAAAATGAGCAGTGGCTCAAGGTTTTTGCACAGACCCATACATTTTATGAATAATCACTCCCCCGATACTGGTGCCATGATTAAAGTATAAAGTCAGTTCGTTCTGGGGTTCTTATGCCATAATGTTTTAACGTGTTTCATGAATAAATGATGACTACATGTAAACAAAACCTATTTCCATTTTCAGTATAAATGAGCTGTCATTTAAATGCAAGGTGCTGTGGAGTAGCATGGATCTGTGCTTCTGTGACGGGGTTTGTACAACTGTGTTTTCCATGCAGAATTTTACGCCATTTCTTTGCCAGCAGTTGTGAACTGAGGGCGTAGTGTTTAGTAAATCCACTTTAATTACTACTTTTTACTACTGAAAAAGAAGAAAGGCAGGTCGGTAGTAAATTTTAAGCAATATTTGGCGTTTAATGCAGATCCTCTTCCATGAGCCCCAATAAACCTTTGTATGCTCAATAGAGGCAACTTGACACTGTTTGTGAGTAATGAACAAAATCATTTTTACAGTTATGTGAAAAAACGTCTGTGTGTAATCACACCAAAGTGCAAACAGTGTGTACAGGAGTCCATTCACATGTACCGGAGTCTGATAAAGAAAGGACGCCTGTCTGGCACATAGCTTTACTTTATGACAATTAAAACACACAAAATTACCAAGAATGCACACCAACACAAAGCCAGTGTGACCAAGTTTGTTTTACATGATAACTCACATTCCCGAAGCAGCTCAGTACACCACAAAGACATAACTTCAGATAAGAAAATAGTAACTTATTAACTTTTTAAAATCTTTTTCAGTGTTGCAGTTATACAGATCATAACGGTTAATTAAGGCGCAGATCCTTCAGAATTATATGTTTAATTACAGCTGTACTGATTGAAATTGATGAGGACCATAAAAACAGTATTGTGGCTACTGCTCAAATATTTCTGGATCCACCCTGGCCTACACACCTCAGGCAGCACGTGTATAATTAATCAGCGAGCCTCGGCATGATGGCTCAGTGTTCAGCTTTCAAGAAACAACACAGACAAATTAGCTCTTTCGCTAAGGTCACAATCTGAGCAGTGACACAGATTAATTTCAAAGTATACCCATGTAATCAGATAATTATCTACAATATTTGTATAGAATCAGTAAGAATGCTGTAACATGAAAAGCCATGCAACTCTGTCTCTTAGAAATTGTCCTTATGAACCATTCCTGCTACGGCAAACACGTTTTCATGGAAACTGAATGCAGCTTGATTTCTTTTATAGCAATAGAAAATAATAGAGAACACTCGCTGCACATAGGGATGGGCAATCCGAACAAAAAAGCTACCTGATATTCACTGAGAACTGTTCAAGTGTTCTTCAAAGCTCGTCTCCTTGCACCTGTTCTAAGCGACTGGGACGTGACAGCTTTATCTGGCAGTGTTTGCTCGTCTTCACTTTCATTGACTTTATTTTTAAAGAGTTCCACACAGTCTGACAGCTGTATTGATCTTTAGTGCTGCATGTTAGTTACCAAAAAACCTTCTAAATCTTGAACTTCTGATCTTAAAACTAAATAAGAATCATTACGTAGAAACAAAAAAATATCCACAGGCCTGAATGTCTGATGCAGAATTGGCGCAATTTTAATATCTTTGCCATAAATCAAACCCGCTGGCACACTTTCTGTAACATCTCTGCAAATCTGGTGATGGTTTAGACTTCTACCCTGGAGAAAGTTGCAGTTTCCTTGAATAGTACCGTGTCGTCTTTACTGGGCCACACATTACCTTTGGCATCCTGGTTCTGGCCCAGGCTGTATGTCTAATATCCCTGTTCTAAATAGTGGAGTCCCACTTGTCTGGCCTTGAATATCAAAAGTCAAAATGGCAGCTAGAGACAAAAAAAAAATGTTTCCAGGTATAGGGGCGATGTTTTCTTTTCTCTTTTCGCTTAGCTTGATCATATTTTCAATACGTGGGCCCGAGACAGTAAATATCTAAATTACTAAAATATGCACGTCGAAGATTCTGGTGTGGTTTAACTGTTTTGTGGAGCAGTCAGCATGTGTTGGGAGAGTGGTGGAGTTTTATGGGTAAATTTGTCTTCCACATGTGAAAAACTAGGATACAAGTATTGTTTTAGTTAAATTTAGACATCAAAGAAATGTGTAATTTGCTAAATTAAAAGATGACATGGGTTTCTTTGTCTGTATGCAGGTGTAATAACATTATTTTAGCAACCTGTGCATAGCAAATAATTCTAATAGTAGGGCAATAAGCGAACCACAAAAATCTGTATTTTAAAACCAGAAATAATTGCAACCCTATGATTATAACCTTACCAACTTCCCTACGTCAAGCAACCTTACTGAATGAACAGATATCAATTTAAAGAACTAATGACGCACTCTCATAGTATATTCCCTAATTTCTTCTTTATTAATACATTTTTGTCTCTTTCTTGTGGGAAAATGTTGCCATGCATGGAAAAGTAAACCTGTCAGTTAAAAGGCGTTTTGGTTTTGACTTTTGGCGTTGTTTTTTTTTTGGTTGGACTTGTTGGGTTCGGCCCCCCCCTTTTGTTTTTTCTTTAAAACCCTTTTTTTTGCAAAAAAAAAAGCATATTATATAAAATCTGAATATGTTATTTGCAGACAATAGCTTGAAAGATATGAATAACAATATCCAGCAGAAAATTTATGAAGCATTTTAAGCTGATTTCAAGGTCACTGGTTAAATATTCAAGCTTTTCTGCAGCATAAGGAGAAAAGTGAATGTGTGTTTTTCAGCACCTTGAATTTTTATTTCTGAGGCTTAAAATGAAACAACTTTAAGGCTGGATCAGTCTGTCAGTGGTTTTAAGTCTTATTAAAATAATGAGTAAACATTTGGCCCGCTACCTGAGCAACAGGTACAAGAAATTTAAGAGAATTTGTTACATTCACCCTTTGGCTTGAAATCATTGGATACCTGCCTTCACTCAACAGACTGCTCTGACACTACCCATATGGAAAAGAAATCGAAAAAACTTATAAAGACTTGCATCAGATTTGGCTTGCCTCATATAGTGAATCATATAAGGCTAATGGAAAAGATATATATAAATCTTATAAAGTTTGTATCTGTCTTGTGTGAAACTTGTATGAAAAGCATACAAGAGTGAAAACAGATATAAGATCCCTTGAAAAATTATATAAATGAAACTTGTATGTTTTGGATACTTACTAAAACAATATATGAAAGTAATGAGAAAGTGGCCACTTTCATGAGTAAATCATATAAGTTATATATTCACTATATGAAGTATATATCAGAAATGAGGGTTTTTTTCTCCTTCTATAATCTGAGTGTCAGGTAGAAACAAGTTTCATTTGTTTCAGTTTGCTCATTTTAAGTTTAAATTTAAAATTATATATATATATATATGATCTGTATCTATAGGAATATAAATAAAGGTGAACACTACATGAAAAATTCACAGCATTTCCGCTTTCCAGTGTGATTGCGGTTTGACTCGTGTGAGCCGGCGTGTCGTCATCAGAAACGCGCGAGACGCTCTGGATGAAAGAACTTGGTCCTGCATCACGCTTCACATCTTCATGGTGAGGAACTACGACACGGACAAATGATGCAAGCGAGGGAAACCTGGATGACGCTAATGGAGTTTGCGAGTGCCCACAGCAGCTTGATCTTCATTAGTTCAGAGATTATACTGAGTTTAAATGGGGCACTGAAATTAATGAAAAAAATATAGAATATTTAAATAAAAAAAATGGTTTTCCTATGAACTTTTCCTTTTTTGTTGGCATGTTTTAGAACAGCAACATCTGTATGTCAGCGGTTATTAGAAGCACTCTCATTCTGACAGCAGCCTCAGGGCTTTCACACAGGTATCAGTTCAGCACTGACAGATTAATGGATTCTCTAATATCTCTTTGACTGTCACATCAATCCAGCCGTTATTATAAAGCACTTTGGTTTTGTGAGGCGGCTTTTTCAAATTATTTTACGTGCACAACTGCTGCTCTGATGACACACTGGAAGCAGCTGGATAATAAGATTTTGTAATTATGCTGGATCTAAAACTGTTAAAGTGTTTGATTTCTGAAAGCAGGGCTGGAAGCTCTACGAGAAAATTCCTACAGCATGAGCGTGGATATGCTCATCTTTTATATCTAACATTTATTACTTAATATGGCCAAAGCTTCTAACAGTGGGGTCAGAAGTTTTGGCAAAGGCACAAATCTTGTCTTTCATACAAACGTTATTTGTGGCATGGTGGATATCAGCCTCTGAGCCAAATCCTGAATGATGGCACATTTCTAAGATTAAATCTCGGTGGGATTAAGAAATAGATCTGAGGAGATTCCTGGCCGTTGATCCAAAAAGCTGATTTGACCTTAGTTATCGCTTTGATTTCTGACGTGGTGCTCCATCATCCTGAAAAATGCACAGATTATCACCCCATAGCTCTTGGACCATTGGAAGAAGCTGATCTTTGAGCATGTTTTTCGTATGATCAGTCCTTTAAAAGCAAGCAGATAACCTGAAGCCCACAAAGGGTGATCGACTTGAAGCACTGATAACACAGAAATGGATTACCATCAATCAGGACTTGGGCCCGAACTGATTATTCACCAGTAAAAAAAAAAAAAAGCAAAGAATGCTTATGCTGAAAATAATCCAAGTAAAAACTGAAGTGACAAAGTGTACAAAACACAAAATGTGTGCCACTGCCAAAACATTTGGTCATGAGTTTAAAATTTCTGTATGTGCGGGGCCAGCCAATCAAAAGTTGTCTTGAACAGAGAAACTTGTTTTAGATGGAGGATAAACTGAGGGAAGTGGAAGCTAAATAAGGATTCATCTCAACTGCTAATTGTGTAAAGTTACTCTAGTAGAAGCAAAGAATGAAAATATGAGGCAAGGAAATGAACATAATGGGTCCCTGGAATTTGAAAAAGTGCAGCAGGCTTGGAAAATAATAACATACTAATAATGTAAGTAAGAGAAAACAGTTTTCCACAAATTATATAGTATATAGATAGTTTATATCATAGATCCACAGTTCTCATAACCTTAACTATGCCTTGCACAGAGCCCGGTATAAAGTGTATAAGGATTAATTTAACAGTGCACCATGCATCCAAGGGGTTAAATAAGTATTTAAAGATAAGATATGACACTATTAATGAGATGCTGAGTATGTTTAGGAGCTGGCAGCTGGTGGTTATGTTAAATTAAACAATCATATTCAAAAAATATGTAATACATTGACTTTTTCCTGGATTCACTGAGTGTGAAAATTAGTGCTTTTGTCCTAACCCAATCAGAAACATTTTTTTTTTTTTGCATGTTGTTCATCCACCATCCACCCCGACCACCTCTTTACCTGTTTGACTCTCTATAGAAAACACAAAGTGTGATCCCGACAGCAAAATGAAACTAACAGACAAACTAGGATTTCTAGGAGCTGGAGCTGCAGGCATTTGGTTTTATAATAGTTGCAGTAACAACACCCATGTCATCAACCTAGATGGCGACTGAAGCTTAAATACAGCCAAACCTGAGCAAATGATTTTCACATTATGGAATATAACAGCTTAAAAGAGCAGAAAAAATGGTGATCAAACCAATTAAAGGCACATATTTGTACATACAGGCATGCATATAAACAAAATTTACATTATAAACATGCTTTTTAATGTGTACACTGATGAAAAAATGTTAAGACCCACCCAAGTGTTCATTAATAGGTTGTTATGGGGTTTGTTTGTTTTTTGGCTTAGAAGCAGGCCACCCTGTATTGTACTCACTCCACATCGGTCCCATAAACTTAAAGTTCATGTTTTACACTAGAGGTAACTTATCTCCAATGATGCGCTTGGTTCCAAGTTTTCCTCTGGTAGCGTTTTAGTGCTCCCACCCTTGGTTCCGTTGAGAAGCAGTGGGACAGTCAGGGTGGCCCCGTTGGCGTCTTTCCCTTTCGCATCCCCCATATTATCCCGCCTATCTGGGGAGGCTAGCTCTGTGACTCCAGGCGTCGCGCCTTTCTCTAAGAATAACGGCTGCGAGCTCTGCAGCTGGTAGCTGCTGTTTCCATTCTGGGCAATTCTGTATATCTCAGTCATTTCTGAAACCACCTCTTCATCATCATCCTCTTCATCCCTGATTGCTCGTCTCAGGCTCTCTCTGGGCATGAGCGCCCTCCTGCCCTCGTCCTGCTGCTGGTGCTCCAGGGGCTCGTGGTTCTCCACCTTCCTCGTGGAGCGGCAGAGGGCTTTCCGGAAACCCCGCTTGAAGTTGTCTGACAGGAAGCCGTAGACGATAGGGTTGGCGCAGCTGTTAGCATAACCGAGCACTACGACAAAGTAGTAAAGGCCCTGGTACTCTGGTGGCAGGGCCACCAATAAGTTGATGATGTTGAGGGCATAGAAAGGTAACCAGCAGAAAACAAACACAGCAACAACAATCACAACCATGCGTGTCACTTTCCGCTCCGACTTTCTCCGCTTGGTCGAGGTGGCGTGGACTTTCTTCCCCGAGCTGCGGATCTTGAAGACGATGAGCAGGTAGCAGAGGCAGATGATGAGAAGAGGGCAGAAGAATCCAACGGTGGAGGTGTAAATGATGAAAGCAGCCCTCCAGATGTTAGCCGGCTGGGGCCAGGCGATGTTACAGGTGCCTCCTGCTTTCTGGATGTTAGCAAAGATGACCACTGGCAGAACAACAAGGAATGACAGTGCCCACACGGTGCCATTCACCACTTTGGCCACCTGAGGGCGCCGCCACTTAGAAGACCGAATGGGGTGGACCACGGCGAGGTAGCGATCGATGCTCATTACGGTCAGGCAGAAGATGCTGGTGAACTGGTTGATGGAGTCGACAGTCATGACCAGTCGGCACATGAAGGAGCCGAAGGGCCATGACTGGAGCGTGTTCTGCACCGCCAGGAAAGGCAGGCCGAGCATGAAGAGTTCGTCGGCGATGGCCAGGTTGAGAATATAGATGTTTGTCACGGACTCTATCTTTGAGTAGTGCAGAACAATGTGAATCACTAAAGTGTTGCCGCCCAGGCCGATGATGCAAACAATTATGTAAATGAGTGGGATGAGGACCCCTGCTACGCTGGGACCCGAGAAGGCATCAGGGGCGGTGGAGTTGGTGGAGTTGAACAGCGTGTCGTTCAGATCGCTGTCATTGAACATGAGCGGAAACAGTGGGAGACCCGGCGAGGGGCTCGCAAAGCTGCCGTTCTCCCACGTCTCAGCCGTCATCTCCAGGCCGGAATACGTCGTGTCACCCATGTTGCTTTGTGATCTCAGCTCCCACCCATCTGTTCTGCTGAAGCAAAGAAAAATAAAATAAAGTCACTGAACTTCATAGCTGACATTTTTCAAGTTTCTTTCAGAAAGCAATGAAAAGAAATGGAAAAACTGTTTTTCAAGGACATGACAAAGGGTAACAGTACTTTTACTTTAATATTAAAGCTCTTCACACTCAGACTAAGAAGTCATCAATAATAAGAAATTTTAACCTGAATATATATTTACCATGATGTACTATGATGGCTGAAGTGGTTAAAGTCTATACAATTTGTAACTTTGTATAAATTTACTGGGTCATTTTAAGAAATTTCATCAACAATTTTTTAAAACACAAAACAGTATGCTTGTTAATAGATAAGTGTAACACTAAAGAATTTACTATTTGATTGAAAATGATGCTCACAAGGTACCCCAAGCTATTTATTATTTGTGTGTACTGAATATCATTTTTAATATTTTATGTATATATAATATTATTTTTTCTAACTATAAGCTTGGTCTGATTTTTTAAAAAACTGCTATAGTTGTACTTTCAGCAACTTCCTTATTTTATGAAGCCGAGGTACTGAGGTTGGACTTAGAGGCATAAACCTTTAGATGCCCATCTCATCCTGGTTTAAAACTGGGGATTCTTTGCATGTAAAACACACATTAACCACATGAAGACAGCATTTGTTTTTCTTGGTATAACTCCTATATTTCTGTTCTGTCACCAAATAGTTTGTTGCCATTCAGGCCACTAAACATTATTTTTTGCTATTTGCAGGTTTAATAACCTAAAGCCGGCCTTTCACTTAATGACTTTTCGATTTCACAGATGCAATAAAATCCATCCAGTCTTCCAATAAACTCATTGGGGTTTCCATTGTTGTAAAAACAATGGAAACAATTGATTGCTTGATGCTCATGGGACCCGACTCCAGCAGAGCTGTTTAAACCCATCTTTTTCTTGTCTTAATGTTATAGCGTTATGTCTCAACTTGTAAATGGTGAATTTCTTTAATGTGAATGTGGTATGTGTTGACATGTCCACAGTCTGTGGTGGCTTCTCTTCTTCATTTAGGTTTTTTGCTTTTCTTTTGTGTACACAAAGGCAGCTGTGGCCCAAAGCTCCTGTTCAACACGTTTAACCCCTCGGCCATAAAAGGTGGGTGGGCGGGGTTGGTAGTGTGGACACCCAAGTTTGCGAATAACTCGGGAACGAGGTGTTGTAGGATTTTGAAATTCATACCATAGGTGCAGCTACTAAACATCTTGGACGACTTTGAATCTCAGTGACCTTGAACTCAAGGTCAAGATAAGAAGTCAAGCTTTCAGAAAATCACCTTGGGTTTTCAAACTTAAATGTGCACCTACTAGGAGGCTGACTAGGAGGAGACAAAAGGTCTCCCAATTTAGTTGTCCAATACATTTAAATAGTAGTTATGTTGTAATTTTGCTAATGAGAAATAAAACATATTTAGGAAACATCTATCTGGAATTATAAAACTTGTGGTAAGATGAAGTGTCTGTATTCTGAGCACAGATTATTAGATATAGTATTACAATGCATTTGTAAATTAAGAGTTGGGGTATTTTATAAAATCAAGCTTTGCAAGTCACTTTTTCTCTCCCAAAAAGTGTTGTTAGCCATAATAAGCTAGGCTGTTACATGAAGAGTTAGCAGAGATGTTTCTCAGAGGGTGAGCTGCAAAAAGGAAAGGCTGTAGATAAAATAACGAAAATGGGATAGAAACGGATATGAGATAATGACTCACACAGCAAATAGATAAAGATGCTTGTTTGCAGCATGATTTCACCATGCCATCTATATTTGGTTCTTTTGATAAAGCAGGTAAATTAAACACAGGATATTCTCACACGTGGAAAAAGCAGATAATTGAGACTTCATTAGCAACCCAGCAGCACTCTAGTTAATGTGAACTAGGAACACGCATGGAGGAGA
>NW_024582429.1:97719-184479 GCF_018398535.1 Haplochromis burtoni
TGAGACTGTGTCATGCTGACCAAACACTGAAGGGAAATAACAGCTGCTACGCTCACCCACACAATCTCTTTCATTTTTAAATGAAGCATGTGAGAAAGAATGAGTATCTGGCATGCTAGAGAAGGTCGTGTTGCTCTGCTTATTGGTCACTGCTGTCCAAACAGAAATGACATATTGTCAAAAATGTTGTACAAGTTGTAGACTGAGAAGACTTTTTCTATTAACAGTTGAAGCATTCTGTTGTTTTCAGTGACCTGAAACTAGGATAGCTGTACTGAGGTCCAAGAGCAAGAAAAGGTCTGTTGTCCTAAAGAGTTTAACACTACAATTTCAATAGTAAACATAAACATCGCTCCCTGGTGGCAAATAAATACAGCAATTTAAGGTACATCCGCACTGGTGTCACTTTTCAGCTACATCCATTTTTTATATACAGTTTATGGTACATTGTGATGGACCGAGTTGAAAAAGCAGGAGTCACAGAAATTATTAGAAAACTAGGGTTTCTATTTATTTAACCCCCCAAAAATTATATTTACAAAAGTAATAAATGTTCAGCTCATAAAAGAGGTCAAAGAAACAAAACTCAACAAACCAAATGACTGCCCAAACAAACATAACTGACCTAAACATGAAATGACACACAAGGGTATATACAATGCCTGATCAGACCACTATGACACACGAGGGGTAACTAAACAAAACACAATTGTAAACAACAAACAATGCAGTAGATGCTGGTTTGTTAATAAACTAAACACCAAAGAAAGAAATCAAAACTACTAAACCCTAAACTCAAATACTGAATTAAGTACAAATACTTTGTTTTTAATTAAAGAAAATACACATTCTCCCCTTCAGTAGGAAGTGGTGGTGTGGTCCAATTATCCCTCTTTGTATTTAATGATTTCAAACTCTGTCCACCACCTTTTGTCTGGCAACTCCCAGGGATCATGGCAGGTAAAAAGTAAAAGAAACAAAGGTTAGTCAAAAATAAAAGTAATGAACTGGTATGAATTCCTAAGTAAACTAAATGTACGTGCTTACAAATAGAACAAATGTATCCAAACCAATTAATAAAGTTATTGGAAACTGAAGTGTGTTATTGTGTTCAAATGAAGAAATGAAAATAAACAAGTTACCGACTTTAGACTGTGGCTATGGGTTTGGCCATCACATACATGGTATGGTGAATAATAACGGCTTTAACTTGAAAACAAATGACAGCCTTAATGTTACGCCTGAACTTCAGATCACAGGATTTTTAAACATTAAGGCTTTCTAAAAACCTGCAGAAACCCCGATCAGAGAAATTAGAGCTCGCTCACAGCAAAAACTAACACAACATCTGTATTTAGTAATAACTTTTGTTTTAAGCTGTAACAAACCAACAAACAGAAGGCTTAAGAATCTTTTTCGTCTTCTAAAATAACTGATAAGTGGGAATAACAAATACAGAAGAACCTGTGAAAAACAACCTTACTTCAAAAGTTTCGAGGGTCTCTACACTCATGCTCTGTTCTGCAGTACTTAACATCAACTGCACGATGCCAGTTCTCGATTGAACTGCATTTAGTGGCCAATCATAACGGGAATCTCCATATGCCTCCATTCTAGCTCAAGATAACAAAAAAGAAAGCAGCTCGTCATCTCATTCGTTAATTTGAATGAAGGGAAGATTTTATAAGATCGTTTTTACCAGCTCCAGCCTTTGCCTATAATTGACAGAAACAGAACTTTATTGTTTTTTTACTATTAGCATTTATAACTACAAAAATAAAAGCAATTTAAGTTTAATAAGTTTCGATGAAAGCCATTTTTTTCTGAAATAACCACACAGAAACTATTTTTGTGTGTTGAATGACTTTTTTAGCCCACTTCCACTTAGGGTTAGTTGCCTTGAAAACATGCCGGAAAGTGTGTCTACTGGAGTGTGCAGACTGGAATTTGGTCATGTTGTATCTATTTTACACAGTCTATGTGTAAAATAGATACATCATTATTCTGGATGATTTCCTGGCCTGGCTTGCTGTTTCCTGAATTAAATAGCTTTTGTCCAAAACATGAGCTATTTTTAAAACATTGAAACATCCATCCATTCTCTTCCACTTCTCCTTGTAAGGCTCAATGTTGGGGGCGGGGGCTGGAACCCAGCTGTCTTAGGGCGAGAGGCAGGGTACACCCTGGACAGGGCACCAGTCTGTTACAGGGCTAATGACGATCGTGGCTCAAGAGTTGGCAGTTCGTCTTGTAATCGGAAGGTGTGTGAATGTGAGAGTGAATGAATAGTGGAATTGTAAAGCGCTTTGAGGGTCTCGAAAAGCGCTATATAAATACAATCCATTCATTATAATACATGGAGAAAGACAACCATTCACACCTTTGTGAATTTAGAGTTACCAATTAACCTAACCCCACTAAGTGCATGTCTTCGGAATGTGGGAGGAACCCACGCACACACGGAGAGAACACGCAAACTCCACAGAATCGAACTCAGGACTTTCTTACTGTGAGGCAACAGTGCTAACCATCATGCAACTGAGCTGGCCCACCATTTAAACATATCTGTAACATTTTTTAACACAATGTTGTAGACTAATGGAGATGACGTAGCTCACCTACAAAGACCTTAAGTTAACTCTTTAATAAGTACACAGCAGTACAGCCTATTCAGTGTATTCAGTGTCATAATGTGTCAGAATAAAAGGATGAATTTTACAGAAAGCCTTCTCGAAATCGCTTTGTTCTTCTTCTTCTTTTTTTAACTTACAGAACATCAAATGTGTGAACAGCAGAGCCCTGAGCGTATCCAAGAGTTCATCTAACAAACTGACTGAAAGCTTATTGTTGTGCCAAGGCGGCAGCTGCAGACTCAATAAAAAAGGATTTCAGTCTCTTTAGTTTAATTTAAGACACGTGAGGAAAAATGCAAAGTGCAAAACACGAAAACAAAAGCAGCCAATCTACTGTTTACCTCTTTGCGAGGCCGAGTAGTTTCTTGGTTTTGTCACATTAATCATTTTTCAATATCTCCAGTTCCTCGTGATTACGCACATTTCACATTACATTCCCCAAATTTGGGCACCATGGAAACAGGGGGGAGACAAAGCCCAGAGATCAGGGTCGTAAATCAAACTGAACCAAATAAAAGAAGAATGATTTTTTTGTCTTCTCGAGGTGAAGTGTTTGAAAGAGAGGAAGAAAGAGTACACACCATTTTTCTTTTGCAAGGAACAAGGACAAATTACAAATACCAGCAAATTGGGTCTGGTATGTTGTACTGCTGATAAAAGCCTGTGCACATGGTGGTTTTGTACTGCCCTGAACTGATATCGCTCTTCAATTAAATAACAGAGAAACTGTAAAAAACAAACAACAAACAAATACAATTATGTCCTCTGGTTATGTTTAAATGTGTCCCTGTTGTCTCGTTAGCTGTCAACATGTTTACCAAATCAGCTGCAGTCATTAGATTATCATTATCCAATGAGAAAGATACACAGTTTTAATATTGCTAAACTGGTTTGGATTTGCATGTATGTCCATAACGTGTTGATAGCAAATGTCTTTCTAGAAAGAGTAACACTTCATAATAACAGTCCCTCAGCAAGAAAACATTATGGTGTATTTTTAGGTATAAGGAAAAAAATATCCAATCACTCAGTGTTGGGTGAAAAAACATGTAATCACCTGTAATTTGCATTTCTAAAACAAAGATATGCACAAACCTAAATATGAAACAACAGTCTGAGTGTTTGCAGACCTTAATGAGCTGTTGCACCTGGTTGATTGAAAGGAAGCATCGCAGCAAGAGATCTTTCAGTTGAAACAATGGGAGGAATTATACAGCTCTATCACACACAAGTGTGGGAAAAGACGCTGGTTTCTCAGTCAGCTGTGTCTAATGAAAATTTGGAGCTAGTACAAGCAAAAAAAAGGATAGTTATGACCGGAAACATTCAGGCAGACGGACACTGTGAAAATCTCAAAGCAGTATGTCTTCAATAGAAACGTAAAAAATACGAATAAAATGTATAAGACAATGCATGTGAAAAAATGATTAAAAAGCTCCCTGAATAAGACGAGATTCACACGCAGAAACCTACGGAGCCCCTCTGATGACATGGTCCAAAAAATAAATAAATTGTGCCTACAAAGTACTACTTTGTGGGCACGAAATGGGTATAACGTGCCCACAAAATACTTTTTTGTGCCCATGAAATACTATTTTGAAGGCTCGAAATAGGTAAAACGTGCGCATGAAATGCTAATTTGTGGGCACAAATTGGGTATAACGTGGCAACGAATTACGCATTTGTGGCAACTCAATTCAATTCAATTTCAATTTCAATTACATTTTATTTATATAGTGCCAAATCGCAACAAAAGTCGCCTCAAGGTGAAATAGATAACGTGTGCACATCATATTGATACAATTCCTGGACAGCTGCTAAGAGACATAAGCATAAGAGTAGGCTAAACCTATACACCGTGGACAGAGACAGTATGATTGAGTTTTATTTTAGGTTGGGAATGAGCTACAAATGCATTTTGAAAAGCCTGGCAATGCAAGGAACCATTATTACGGAGACACATTTAAACAGGATATTGAGAGCCCAGTTGCTTTACAGACGTAAGTACGACCTGGACGCCCGGATAGATTTTATTGTCAACCAACTGCAAGGGCCTGGGAAGGATCACGGTTATCGCTCAAGTGTTTCGTGCCCACAAATTAGCATTTTGTGCGCGCGTTATAGCTATTTCGTGTCCTCAAAATAGTATTTCGTGGGCACAAAAAAGTATTTCGTGCCCACGAAGTAGTATTTTGTGGCAACATTTAATTTATATTTTGGACCATGCCATCAGAGGGGCTCTGCAGAAACCAGCTTTAACACCTTACATTCTGCGAATCTGAGCTGTCCACTGCTATTTGAGAAAGACTTCCTCAAGTGCCATGCCTCAAACATTTCAGGCCATTATAGAAACCAGAGACGTTTTTCTCAGCTTGATCCAGCTGTTACGACTTTATCACTTTCTCACATCATTGTGTTGGTTTTTTTTTTGTTTATGGGCATTTCCATAAATTTTAAATGGTAAATTCAGTCTTTGGCTCATAAATACAGAAGATCCACATAAATTCAATGCAGAAATTCCTTCATTTTAAAATGTTACATTATATTGTATATATTTTTTATACCTTTTAAAATTTCTTCATTTTTAAATGATTAGACTGGCAAATAGCAATATTAGGCTATTATGAGACAACAGCTAACTATAAGTGTATTACAAACACATAATTTACTTTACATATACATTAGGTGACTTTATAGTTAGACATTTTTCGTTCTTAGGCTTAGGATGTTCAACCATCCCACCCTTTCTAAATGAGAATGAATACTGTGTAGTGCCTCAATAAATATGATATCAGGCTCGGATGGCACTGGTGTAGATGTGAACCTGGGGACTGTAGTTAGAGTTTCATTGTTTTATTCATTCACTGAAGGAGAGGAGGACTCGACCGCGGGACAAAAGAAGGCAGAGTAAAAAACAAAAACAAGAAAATCTAAATCATAAATGAAAAGGCTGAGGTCGTACGCAGGAGGTCAGTGAGCGAAGCAGGCAACTTCAACAAGGAGCTGGCAAAGGGCAAAAGAAATCCTGGAAAAGGTCGTACACAAAGTAAACTAGAAGAACACGAAGCAAAGAGCAAACCTGAGCAAACACACAGAAAGCTTCACTATAGGAAGCAACATGAATATAGCAACTGACAACAACAACATGGAATAGTGAAGTATGTTTAATAACTGGACTGGGGTGAGATAACCTGAAGACCTAAAAACATATAATCACAGAATACTTGTTTACCTTCAGCTGCTGTTCGTTTTTTAATATGACGAGTTACAAATCTCACTGCTAAGATATGAATCATGGGACAAATGCTAAAGGACATTGTGCATATTTCTGAGTCACCAGAAGCTTTGACTAAAGAACAGATTTCACAACCATCATTTGAATAGACAGTAATTATATATATATATATATATATAGCGTTTAATCAATTTATAATTAACAGGGACAATTGGCCTGCTTTTTAAATGACACCAGCTAAACACTGACGACTGCTGCTTTTCGTGAGTCTGTTAGATGTGAAAAAAATCACGTAAACTGCATCACAACAGGATGCTGTGAAAGAGCTGTAATTGTTTGTGTGATCACTGCTGTGGTTAGACACATCCTAGTCATCACCGTGGCATTTCTCCAGGATTTCCATACTTAACTTTGTCGTGATCGCTTTCATTTCTGCTGAGCGTGATATGGTGTTAGGTCGGGGCTCCAGTTACGCACCACAAAAACCCATCTCAGCAGCATCAAACCTGCAGCGTTCAATTAAAATTCTGCCTTTCAGTGTTTAGAAAACACTCCTTCATCTTGGAGGTCTGCTTTGTGTTTCTTCAGTGACATGTACATGTGGTTCACTGCTACAGTTAGAGGATCTGGTCTTACGCTCTCAACTATAAGCACACAATCACGAACGTTAGGGTGCGTGAATGGCTCATAACGTCAACACACTTCACGCCACTCCACAGACTGCAGAGACGAAAATTAATTTTAGTACACAACCCAGCTAGATAATGTGACTCAGCTGTGGTGGACCTACGCAGAGCCTATGCACACCTTCACAGGCCGCCATCTACATCTACGTCATCTATATCTACGTCATCTACATCTACGTCATCTACATGTCACAGCTGTTTACCGTCATGTGCTTAAGCTGATGTCAGTTTTTCAGAGAAGAGCAGAATTCTACAAAGTGTTAAAAACAATTAAAGGTCTTCAATGCAGCCACGGTCTTTGCTTCCTACGCTGCTTATTCTATCTTTAATGTGTTTAATGTGTGTCATCTATGATAGACTCCACTGAAGCAAATCTGCATGGTTGCATACCCAGAATCCTTCACTCTACATAGCCAAACAGTATGCAAACAGAGACAAATGAAGTACTGCAAATCCTGCACAAAGTGGAGATTTTCTTACATGATGCTCACTTCATCCCCATTTCTACGCATATTTCTACCATTTTTGTGTTCTTGCACATGATTTTTCATCTGTCTTCTCTCACGTGTACTTTTCTGTGTCTGTGTACACAACATTCATGATGTCCAGTTTTAAACGGCAGAAAACAAGGCCACATCTGTAAGTTGGAGGAGTTGGTGGAGGAGCAAATTACTTATCACACCAGAGACACCATGATGGATTTTTACTCTCAATTTCAATTATTCATCTGTTATTATTACTACTATCTGTTATCATTTAAACTACAGGGTTAGGTTGAAGATAATATCATATTTTGCAGCAGATGTTACCATTTTTTTTAAAGCTTTGGCTTCTTGGTTGCCATGGTGACACATCTCCAGTTTTGTCACAATACATGCTGAAGATGCACTAATTACTGAAATAAACTGATTACAGTCGTGCTTTTTGTTTTGTGCCGGTGTATACAAATATAGATTCGTTTTTCGTGGTAATTCCACACTTTGCTGTGCCACCGGCTGAGACTGCAGCTATAACCAACAACCAACAGATTTTAAGGTTTTCCACTTGTCATAGGGAAGTGCCTTTCTTCCATTTCTTCCCCTCGTTAAGATGCTCCTAAGCCTCTTAAAGTCCTCTCCACTCCTAACAGTTTTTCACCTGAGGAGCTCTTCTAAGGGCTCGATGCTCTGTGAAGATCATTCTTTTTCATAATATGTCTCAACTCTAAGCCGGATTTCTCAGAAAACATCATAATGAAGGGAACACTTGAACACTTATCAATTTTCTTAGAATTTTCTTTTATCACTAGAAACACTTCATAGTACTGAGAAGCTTTGTAAATAAGTGCTCTTTCATTTATTCCCTGGGAAAGAGAATTGATTTGGTTTCGTTAACAAATATAGTATAAAGTATATAACGTGCTAAGTGTCCTGATGTTATCACCATGTAACTGTTCTTCTTATCAGCTTTGACACCAAAAATAATGGCATGCATGGGGGCAGGTTTGGTATGAGCACTAGAGGGGACACGTGGAGTGACGGGTCGTCTCAAAAAACTTTAGAAATGCTGCATCACTTTCAGATTCATATTCCCAGAGTTTCTGATTATTTACTCTGCTGAATTTACACAAATGGATAACTTCCGTCCTGATTGTCTTTGACTGGTTATTTATTTAGAAAAAGAAACAAAAAGAGTTAATAAAAAGTAACCCGGTATATGTCTAACTGTCAAGCCAGTTTTGTTTCTTTAAATGAGCCATCCATCTATCCATTTTTACTTGTACCGTCCCTTCTTTAATTTGACTTTGGCACATATGGTACAGTGCCAAAGTCTTAAGGCTCCCCTCATCCCTTTCTACTTTGCAACCAAAATAAGAAATAGGTGGAGGGTTTTTTTTAAAACAATGTTCAAACATGTTATATGAGACCAAAATAATTCTAATGAGCCAGAAAGTCTGTTTGATATGACCACCTTTACTCTCCCACACAGCCTGATAAACTGAGTTTAGGACAAAATTCAGAAAATACTAGAATTTCATCATTTCATCAAAACTCAAGCACAAACTTCTTGGACTGCAAACTGGCCACACAGCAAGCCCTATTAGTTTTCAGATAATGTCATTAAAAATGCTCCAGCCAGAAGAAACGCAACAAACACAGCGCACAGTTCAGCGGAGGTGAAGCTGAGTCTGGCTGCTACTGTCTGGCCGGGCTTGTTTGTTTCCACTGCCTTTGATTTCGGACTTTTACTTCTGCCTCCTGTTCGTCTGGATTCGGCTCCGCTCCTCCTCTGTGACTGTTGTGGCATTTTAGTGCCGCCATTCGCCTCGCTCCTACCAACACCACAACTGTCTGTTTTTTTTTACCTAGAAAGATACTCCAGGAATAGACGTTATATACATTTGAAAACTAATCTGAATTCATTTAAACTCGCAAAGAGAAGCAGTTCAATCTATGATAAGTTGTTATTTTTAATCGATTTTTCTAAACCTGGCAGTATGGGAGTGTCAGGGATCTGACTGCAGTTGAACAATATATATCAAATATATAAAACAATTCATTTACTTTTTGATTTTTCTGTGTCACCAAAATGGGTATTACTCTCTAAAAAAATAAATAAATTAGTGCCATTTAAACCATTAGCTCTATTCAAAAGCCACAAGGAACAAAGAGCCTTTTATTTTGTAGCACTTATGTTGTCCTGAGGAACAAAGGCATAAAGAAGAGTGCACGTGACCTCATTTGCACTTAGATAGGAAAGTGATCACATATCACAAAAAAGTTTAAATAGATCCAAGAAGAATTCAAAAGAGAGAATTATAATTGGTTTCTTCAAAGCACCTCAGCAGGAGATTTAGGATGCTGCCAGAATTGGCACCCTGATCGTGTAGAAGGAGCACAGAGGCGTTTTAACGGTAATGTGATCCCTGGTTGAACTGTAGGGGTGAGGATTTTTCTGTCACTCAAGAAGTCTTCAGACTTTGCAGTAGTCCTAAAACTTTTTTCCATGCTAAATAAATAAATCAGAAATTAAAAGCTCGGTCTGTGTCAGACTGTCAAAATCATTCCGAGGTCATAATCAGCTCAAATCAGCCTTCAACAACCCTGATATATTTTTGAAAGTGGAGCTCTGCTGGGTTTTCATCCATTATTTAATTTGTTTTTCTCTTAATCTGGCCCACATACTCATAGAGCATCATATGAATGTTGATCCAGAGCCATCACTGCAGAGCACGAGCGAAAAAACGTCCAAAGGAAAATGAGGTCATAGCGGATGAAAAGAAGGTTTGGTGTCCCACGAGGAACCAAACGTTAATGTGAAATTATTATTTTAATGGACCTTAGTGGGACTTGTATTTTCCATCAAAATAAGTTGGCAGAAAAAAAAATGCTTGTTTATATTTAGGAAAAGATGACAGTTTGTTGTCTTAGTTTCAGTGAAAGTTCAGGATTTAACTAATATCAAAATATTTCTTTTATTCTGTCTTCACACAAAATAGTTTCAGTTACTTTGTTTCTTTTTTCCTTTTTATCTAGTTTTGTTGTTTATTTCACTTAAAAAATCTTTTGCACCTGCTCTAATTTGTTTAGTTTAGTTCAGTATAATGACTGTGATGTAAACAGAGACGACTCTCACTGAAGTCACTGAGGAAAAGCTTCATTTAGTGTCTAATGGCTTTCTATCATTTGGCATTTCTTCTGTGCGGTGCTTTGAATGAATAATGAGAAAGCAACAACTTCAGTTTCACTTGTCACCAGGATAGCCAAACCTGCATGAATATATAACAACAACTTAGATAGATAATGCATAGATGGTGCATTGCAATGTGAGGTCCAAGTTCCCCAAAAAGCTGGCAGACCTAGGGACATCTGCACAGATCCCCTCACAATCAGACAAACGTTATATAACTCGGGCCCAAGAGGACCCTACAGGACTCTCAGGTGCAAAGTATAATCGACACCATAACTGTGATCATCACAGAAGTGGAAAACAACAACTTTGTCTTTTCACTGATTAATTTTTTAACCTGATTCTTCATTTACCCATTTTCTTCCACTTATCCAATTCACAAGAGAGCAGGAGCCTGCTATAGACTGAGAGGGCGGGGACACAGATCACCAGTTTATTGCAAGGCTCAAACAGAGAGAAAACAACCATTCATACTCACGTCTATGGCCAATTTAGAACCAGCAATTAACCTAAACCCACTAACTGCATGTCTGTGGAAGAAAGCCACATAACTGCTGTTACAAGCAGAAGTTCAGATAATTCAGGGCACCAAATATTGGCCTCGTATCTAGTTCTGTTAGTGGTTCTGATATTGGACTTAGCAATGAATAGTTTAAATTGGTCACCCAGCACCGCATCGGAAGATATGCGCCTCTAAACATTCACATAACAGTCAAGGACCAATGCTTACATTTCTTCTGAAACTTCATTTCAATTTTCTATGGAAGCCTGGCTTGTGACAATAAATGTGAATTTTAGTGCCTCTTTTCAGATTGTTGGTGCAAAAAAAACATGCGTCATTTAAACAGGTCATAAAAATTTCATTTAAATTTCATTTAATTTGTCTTGGCTTCAATGGGCAGCTTGATTTGCGTGTCTTATGTAAAAACTATTAAACAGCTAAACATGTTTGTCAGTTGAATTACATGTATGGCATTGTGTGCATACCATCGCTTGTATTTCACAAGAAATTCAGGTCTTTTTTCAACCAAAAAACTCAAATACTTGCTGCTTTCTTTGTCATGTGTGAAGATAAACTGAATAAAGTTGTTTTTTTGGATAAAACAAGCCATTTAAATATGTCAATTTGGGCTCTGTGAGTTGACAACATTTCATCGACTGCTGAAAATATTCATGAGCCGCAGGAAAGTTCAAATATTACACAATTAGCAGCTTCATCTTAAAATAAACTCTGCGGTGCATCCATAACACCTATTTTAATTTTTTACGAGGCTCACAGAATTAATTTACCAAGCTCTCTGTCTACATCTATAACATCTTGACGCTTGTCTGTTAACTGCATTTTATTTGTAATATTCCATTCAGTCTCTAATCTAATCAATGAGAACGTTTTCAAATCTGTGACCCAAACATCAGTTTTTGCTTTCTTTAGCTTATTGTTCACCAGCTTTCTACTGTCACTACAATTCTTCACCTTTCACATAGCAAAAGAAAAATACTTGGAAAAAACAGCACACCTGACTAAAATGAAATATGATCTATATTTAAACCGTTTGATGTCAGCAGCCTTTGACTAGATGATGGTTAGAGATGTATCAGGGACTCATCTCTTGTGATCATTGGTGACACATTTATTTTTTCTTTATTTTTGGTTGTCTCGCTGAGTCATTCCGGACAGATTTACAGATTTATTTATCCAATACAGTGGCGGAAACAAGGCTACAATTTGCAGATGTCTCCTAAATGCATCACAAAAGATGCTGTCCTGAAAAGATGACAGGTTTGAGCATAGACTGACTGAATGTGAGTGTGTCTGATTGGGCGAAATGGCTGATTGTGGGGTAAAACTTTCTCAAGAACCGCTCATCAAAACGACTAAAAAATCGAATAAAAAATCTGTCCAGCAATCTTTGATTGATTTTTAGACCATCTCTGATGAAATCTCTAAATGTCGGGGGAAATCTCAACTCCCCCGTGAGAGGGGGGAGTTGAGTAGAGACTTGATTTTAGGGTTAAATTTAAAATTAAGTTTATATCTCCTTGAGGACACTACGGAGAAATGCCTATTAGATTTTTTTAAAAGTCTCCATGGAGTCATCCTGAAAGTATAGTTACCTTTTTTCTATATCTCAAGAACAAAAAATGTACAGGGCAGGCTGATCGTGGCCACCATTTATACTATGAAATTTCACCCAGATATGAATCCATGCAGTTTTACACCTGCACTTACATAACTGTAATAAATGCAGACTTCAGGAGTTTCTGCATCAAAAAGGTCTGCACACGCTCTGATGGTTCAAGCTAACACACTGTTTTAGTGTTACATTTTACATGTAATGGTATTAAAGGTAACCGACCCCTTTAATATATCTTGAGCAGTCTTAAAATCACCCCAGTGTGTGTTTATTCAAACATTCTTTGAACAAGTGGCTTTTGTTGCAGAAGTGCCTTTGTGTGGCTGAACAAACCTGCAGCTATCAGAGCTGCTGTAGGTGAAAGCTGCCTTATCTCAGACATGAAGGTGCGACTGCTATTTGTGGTTTCATGGAAGTGAGTGGCACACAACGTACAATTACTGTGAATGGGAAGTAGTTGTTTTTATTGTGAGCTGTGGTTTTGTTGGAAAATCATTCAAGCAATGGAGTGGTTCACTGTTTAAACAAAGCCTTTGAGTTTTGTTTAGCTTTTTTTTTAGAACATGTGAAGTCTATGAAATACTTTCTCACAATCGAGATATCGACCGAAGAAACAGTGTAGCATTTGTGGTGCCATTTTTTGGAGACCTGGAATGTTAATGTACCGGCCTTTGTGTGACTGTAGGGTCTGTACCTTACAATATAAAGTGTCATGAGGCAATTATTGTTGTGATTTCAAGTCAATTTACATAAATAAAACTGAATTGAAACGAACTGTCTCTAAAGCCCTTTGGGTCAGTTTCTGTTGTTTAAAAAGCAAAATAGATGTAAGATGCAAAAAAAAGCTTCATTTTTCATAGAGTACGTGTGAGGTACATTTTTTCATTTCCCAAAAAATTATTTATTTCAGCTGATCAGATTTATTTGTGGTCTACACACTGAACACTGAGGATAGAAACGAGGTATTAACCCTATCACATTATTATTGAGTCGATACCAAAACCAGCGTTGGTATCGATCTTATCGGTAGTTTTGGGTCGATCTGCCGACCTCTGGCAGATGGTTTTAATAATCCACAGAGGAACTTAAGCGTTTTTGCTTTAACCACCATGTGAGATCATAAGCTGGTATTTTCTTTAAGCCAAAGTCAGATAAAACTGATTGATATTAACAAAGACATAAATTATCTGGTGTGAATTCATTTATCTTATGCCATTGTCGTGGTTGTAGAGTTGTTTTTTAGTTGGTTCCCAGTTTGTTTCACTTTTACTTGTGAAGTTTCTTTTATTTCTTTTATTTCTTGTTTTTGTATTTTTACTTTCCTCGCTGTTTCCATCTCCATCTTTCCCCCACACTACTGCAGAGATGTTTCGTTAGATAGAATTTACAGAAGTTCCTTAAATGCATCACATGCAGGAAGTTATACAGTTACAGCTGAAAAGAGAGGCTTGCTGAGAGTGTGGGTGGGATTGTGGGTTGCAGCCTTCTCAGGAACCGCTCATTCAAACAACATGAGTGACTGTTTCTGTTTGACTCTGTGAGTACTTTGACTTTCAGACCACCAGAGAGATACAATATATATCAAAGTAAGAACTTTCTGTCCTTCTTTTACTTTCTCACACCCTTCAAATGCCTCTTTTAGGGTTAAATTCAAAAATAGCTTTTGGTCAAGGGATGGTTTAGTTACTTTTGTACCTGGCGAAGGTTAAACGTGAGAATGCATTTAGAGTTTTTCTCACAACAGAAAAATAATTCTCAATACTTAATTCGGTTCTGAAATCAGTAATGCATTTCCCCACCCACATTAGCCTTTCACATTGTTTCTGTGCACACTGCTGTGATTTTTACACATACTTCACTACTATAGATATTTGCTATTGTGTTGATACACTTCTGATCTGATTCTGATCTGAATCTCACAACTCAACAAACCATTTGTACTTTTGTCAGTCAGACTTCTGGATCTCTCACGCTCCTGAATACCATCCACCATCGCATTAGTGTTTTCAGTCAAATGACTTCAAGCATTTTTCAAATATGCATGAAAGACCAAGGCCAGTAACACACTGTCAGTGGTAGCCGTGAAACCGCTCTTCAGTTGAAAGCAGATATAAACACATTCTCAGGAGAGGTTTAGTTGAAAAGCATAGAAAGACACACACTTGTGTCAAGGTGTTGTGGGACTGCTACGTACACATAAGCGTATACTATACATACACTCATCAACCACTTTATTAGGCACATCTTGCAACTACCAGGTCAGACCCCCTCTTCACCATATTGACTTGTTAGCATCACGCAGTTTTTTTCTTCCCCATTCAGGTTTGAATTTCAGGACATTGCCTTCACCATGTCCACATGCCTAAATGCTTTGTTGCTGACAGGTGATCGGCTGATCAGATATTTGCAGTTGAAAAGGCGTAACTAATAGAGTTGCTGCTAAATATGTTTAGCGTGACTTCACTGGACTGTCAGCAGCTATGTGGCGCAGCACTGGATTCACTCCAATCCACGAGACTGCAAATGCCAACTCTAGAGTAAATCAAATGAATTGTTCTCGAGATAGGTGCTGATTAAAGCCAGATTAGCCACCGGCTGGCCTGTGCGGTCAGCTGCTTCTCATTCTCTCAATCCCAGTCACAGAAATCATTTCAGACCGTTCAAACAACCAGCCACGGTGAAATGCACAGCACTGAAAGCGACTAACTGAGCTGATATTTGAAACAGGCTGTATGGTTTTAGCTGACTAACTCTAATGTCAGAGCATCATAATGGATAACAGATGACAGTATAATTAGTAACAGTACAAAATAACAGATGAACAACTCAAAGCTGACACTGCATGGACATCCGTGTGTTGACAACATTTTTCACGTCTATACAAAAGCCATTAAAACCAGAAAAGCGCAGGTCAATTATTAGTAAATCACTTCTGCCATCTCCAGATAGATGCTGGAGGTACATAAGCACACTGTCTTTGCCTTCTGCTGCTGCTACAGACTGATGCTGCCATCTCGTCACTGTTGTTTTTTTAAAGAACGTGACAGTTTTGGCAGCTCGGCCTTCTCTTTCCATCTGCCCCTGTCAGTTCTCTGCTCTTAAACTTGTTTTCTGTGCTTGTATTCCTAACCATCTTTCTTCTCTGTGGAGTTTGCAGTTGTGGGTATGTCCACAATAATCGTAAACCTAGAATTTCACACAGCCCATTACTGAATGTCGTACTCATTCATTCATCATTAAGACTTCATTTAAAAATGCTGCAGTTGTGGAGGTATGAGTCAGGATACTCAGGGATCAAAGTGAGATTTTCGACAACCTCCAACAGATTGCTTGTGAACAGACATGATCAGCTGACCTGTGCTGTTGCAGACTCAGTGTAAAGCAAGGTTATTGCTTTACACTGATTTACTCAGTAGTATTCTGTAATATATATTCTGTAATATATATGCGGTTTGCAAGCTATCATAATGTTCTTCCAACTGCTTTTCTGAATGAAGCAAATTTATTTATCTAGTGGTTTTCAAGACAAAGGTACCCACAAGGTACTTCACATCAAATAAAAACCTTAAAAGGCAAATAATAATAAGTTACCTGAATGCCAGTTTAAAGTCAACTGAGCTCATTGATCACAGACTGGAGGCCAGACAGCTCCAAAGAGTGGGAACTATGATTGCAAAGGCTCTGTCACCTTTAGTTATTAGTCTAGATTTAGGGAAGGATCACAAGGCCGATCAGAAGTGTTTGGAGTCGTGCTGGTGACACATGACTGCAAAAGTCTGCAGCTGTTGGCTCTGTTCTACAGTGTGTCTTCGTCCTGTCTTCCTCTGATCACCCCAACCGGTCGCGACAGATGGCCGCTCCTGCCTGAGCCCGGTTCTACTGGAACTCTTTTCCTGTTAAAAGGAAGTTTTTCCTTTTTATACAGTTCCAACAATTTTGTAAGATTAAATATTCCGATCTTCCAGGAATGTACCTTCCAGAAAATGAAATCAAAGCGTCCACACATCCTGAACAAATCTACTCTCTGAAGTAAATAAATCTACAAATGAGGATGTTACATATGAGTTTAAGATCTGTCTTGCTGAGCAGTCCTTACTTTTGAAAAAAATCGAATTTTCCTTACATCTTTCTCTGAGAGTGAAGTTATCAAACTTTTTTCCACCTAACTCACTTCAGCTAGCAAGACTGTCAGTTCAAACGAAGTAACTTGCTTGCTCCCCGCAGAGCTAGCTAGATGCTTAAGTACTGGGGTCGCAACTTCACTGATCCAACAATGTGAGACAGGGATGAGAATGAAAAAAGGATGAGTGCAGCATGAAGGCAGGGTGGCATTACTTTCTGGTTTTTTAAGAGCGCTCCGCAGCATCTCCTGGGAGGAATGCCAGGCTGCAGCACATTTATTATTTGGTGAATGAATGACATCAAACATGGGATACCATGGAGCCGATAGCTCAGCCTGTGGAGTAATTTCTGCCCAGTACCACTGACTCTCCATTGAACTGGTTCTTCTAGGCAAACTACTGACTTAATATTTGAAACAATCATGATTTGATATCACAATGATGAGGAGGCCACTGCCCATGTTGCTTTGTTACTTACATATAGTAGTCAAGCACTTGACTGTAAGTATTTTATAATGCATTTGTCTACAGTTTGAGGCAAAGTGAATGCCTCACTTTGCAAAATCATCCATTTTCTTCTGCTAATATCATGATGGCAGTGGGTTAAGCACAGCATCCAGAGATCCTTTGTCCCAGGACGTTCTAATTCTGAGACAAGACGAGATGCATAATCTCTGCAGTGAGCTCTGGGTCTACCCTAAAGGGAAGGCATTCAGAAGGAATCCTAATGAGCATGACCATCTCAGCTGGCTCCTTTAATGCAAAGGTGCACAGGCTCAACATCAAGCTCCCCACACAAAGTCAAATTTCAATCAGATCTCATTTGGTTTGAATTTCCTTGTCTTCAAGATCAGTCATAAATAAGGTATTTCTAAAAAAAAAAAAGATGTCGAAAATAGATTGTTTTCTTGCACTTTACCACTGGGAATGACTTCTTTTGCTACGGGATCAAGATGACTAAATATATTCACATTGCACAACAGCAGCACAGTGATCTCAATGCAAAATGTAAGGTAAACACAGTTGGGAGAGTTTGGGTTTTTCTTTTTGTATCTCACTGCAGTGGCAGTTTTAACTCGCTGCGGGAGCGGAAATGCCAACATCTTAGCTGTCAAACGCTGCTGCACCTGCTGGGCTGAGCAGAGCATTCATCGCAAAGGTCAGAGTCTCCGACAGCCGCACAGCTTTAAAGGTTCGGAGCATTTCAGGGAGGAGCTTTGTTATCCTGACAGGTGAGTAGCAGTGCAGATCACCAGGTGTTCACGCAGAGGCCAATGAGATGCGCTTATACTTTACTTATGACATGTCATACTTCTACTCTTACTGCAGTTCAAAATGCATTTAAGAGCATTTAAAAAAACCAAGCAAATATGGTTATAGATTAACCTGCCACGTGAAACTTAATCAATCATTGACATTTAAACTCTGAAGCTGCCGCCTGGGAACTGTTGTTGAATCATTTTATATGTGTAACTAAATCAATAATCATAAAGGTGTAGCTCAGGGAAAGGGAATGCTTTTAAGTAAATCTGTATTTGTGTGGAGTGAGAGCGACATGACAGCAGGAAATCATTTCTGAGTTTTGTTTGCCAGAAATATGAATTGTGTTGTTTATCCTCGACTACTATAGTTAGAAATTCTAATACACAAAATGTGAGACTGATACAAAATTGATACTAATTGCACATACCTGATACAAAATATTGTATCAGGTATGTGCAATTACTGCAGTGTCATGTGGCGTGGACACCTGCATCTACAGTTTGTTTGCAGGAAAATCAAGCCTATACTAAAGCCTATACTGCCAATGCAGCTCTTAAGTTCTTCTAGTAACGTTTAAGGAGCAAATATAAGACCATAAGTCAGTATCATCAAGTGTATAGTGTATCTTTACACTGTCACTTGCAGAATTAAGTGTGGAAACCAGGATATACAGGGTTTCATCATTTATATTTTAGAATATTCACAATTAAAACAAAAACAGATATGAAGCAAACCAATGTTTTTAAATAAATATGACTGATAGTGTCCTACTTATAACTGAGATAATTAAGAAATGTATTTTTAAAATTTCAGAGGCAACAGTGTCTTCTTTAATTTAAGCCATTACCCACAGTTCTCTTATTAAACTGAATTTGTTCTGCTCATTTCCAGCAGAACGTGGATTCTTTGCATGCTTTGCCTCTCAGCTCATGCACAGTCTGAAAAACAGTCTACAGTCTCCCTTTAAACCAAGCTTATCCCTTTGTTTAATTTACATTGCTGTAGTGATGTGCGATACCACTGATTTCCTTTCCGATCTGATACCAAGTAAAATTCGGGGTGGTATTGACGATACTGATCCGATACGATACTTTGTACAAAAGCTTATCTTATTTATTTTATTTATTTATTTATTGTATCTCAAATCACCATGATTACAGGACATCAGACTACTTGTTCTTATCACTTAATAATGCAGAATTCATCATATTGAAATAAAAAAACTGAAGTCGTGCGCTTTTTGAACACCTTGCCTGCCTGCAGCACTAAAGGACTCTGGGAGAGACGTCTGTCTCACCCTGGCAGCACCTGTCCCACTCCTCCTCTTCAGTTCGCCTCAACATAAGCTCATCATATTCTGTGATATGATTTACTCTGAGGTGTTTGACAAGGTTAGTGGTGTTGCCACAACACCTCACTTTCTTGCCACATGTATCGCAAACCACGTCTCGGCTGTTTGTGGAGGTAAAATACGTCCACACATGACTCCGTTTACGCTCAGCCATTGTTGTGAGTGCACACGCCAGGGGCTGCGACACATTTATACAGACGTATTTTGCACATGACTATGAAAGGCGGAAGAGGAAGTAGTTCCTTCCAATGTAGACAATCTGAATGATATAGTTTCTTTCCACTGTGTTCCTGTTAATGATAAACTACAAATTTACCCTAAATTACTAAAATATCGATATTTTAATATGAGAATCGATTCTAGAACATAAATGATGGTATCGGAGGAATCGATATTTCAGTATCGATCCGCACATCACTACATTGCTGATTTACTGAAGGTAAAAACATATGCAAATGAATAATTGACAAAGGTTTATTACATCTAATTCGTAGGTGTGATGGTGGATAAAAAACATCATTTGGAAGCACACATTGATTTGTTACAGGGAGTGCAGAATTATTAGGCAAGTTGTATTTTTGAGGAATAATTTTATTATTGAACAACAACCATGTTCTCAATGAACCCAAAAAACTCATTAATATCAAAGCTGAATGTTTTTGGAAAGTTTAGGTTTTTAGTTTTAGCTATTTTAGGGGGATATCTGTGTGTGCAGGTGACTATTACTGTGCATAATTATTAGGCAACTTAACAAAAAACAAATATATACCCATTTCAATTATTTATTTTTACCAGTGAAACCAATATAACATCTCCACATTCACAAATATACATTTCTGACATTCAAAAACAAAACAAAAACAAATCAGCGACCAATATAGCCACCTTTCTTTGCAAGGACACTCAAAAGCCTGCCATCCATGGATTCTGTCAGTGTTTTGATCTGTTCACCATCAACATTGCGTGCAGCAGCAACCACAGCCTCCCAGACACTGTTCAGAGAGGTGTACTGTTTTCCCTCCTTGTAAATCTCACATTTGATGATGGACCACAGGTTCTCAATGGGGTTCAGATCAGGTGAACAAGGAGGCCATGTCATTAGTTTTTCTTCTTTCATACCCTTTCTTGCCAGCCACGCTGTGGAGTACTTGGACGCGTGTGATGGAGCATTGTCCTGCATGAAAATCATGTTTTTCTTGAAGGATGCAGACTTCTTCCTGTACCACTGCTTGAAGAAGGTGTCTTCCAGAAACTGGCAGTAGGACTGGGAGTTGAGCTTGACTCCATCCTCAACCCGAAAAGGCCCCACAAGCTCATCTTTGATGATACCAGCCCAAACCAGTACTCCACCTCCACCTTGCTGGCGTCTGAGTCGGACTGGAGCTCTCTGCCCTTTACCAATCCAGCCACGGGCCCATCCATCTGGCCCATCAAGACTCACTCTCATTTCATCAGTCCATAAAACCTTAGAAAAACCAGTCTTGAGATATTTCTTGGCCCAGTCTTGACGTTTCAGCTTGTGTGTCTTGTTCAGTGGTGGTCGTCTTTCAGCCTTTCTTACCTTGGCCATGTCTCTGAGTATTGCACACCTTGTGCTTTTGGGCACTCCAGTGATGTTGCAGCTCTGAAATATGGCCAAACTGGTGGCAAGTGGCATCTTGGCAGCTGCACGCTTGACTTTTCTCAGTTCATGGGCAGTTATTTTGCGCCTTGGTTTTTCCACACGCTTCTTGCGACCCTGTTGACTATTTTGAATGAAACGCTTGATTGTCGATGATCACGCTTCAGAAGCTTTGCAATTTTGAGACTGCTGCATCCCTCTGCAAGATATCTCACTATTTTTGACTTTTCTGAGCCTGTCAAGTCCTTCTTTTGACCCATTTTGCCAAAGGAAAGGACGTTGCCTAATAATTATGCACACCTGATATAGGGTGTTGATGTCATAGAACCCCTAGAAAGACGAGTGATCACACCTCAGTGGGTTTCGTATCATAACCACACAGGCGCTGCATGCACAGAGATCGCACTATACAGCCTAATATGCTTACAGATTAGGGGTAGTAGGCTTCGATCGAGCGCCATAATACAGCTTGGAGTAAGGCACAACATGCACGTAGAAGGGATGGATGTGCACCAAAAGATACTCATTCGGCGGGCTGCCTAATAATGTCTGCACTCCCTGTATGATATGAACACGTTTGAGTTTTTGTTTATTAATAAACCATCCATCCATCTTCATCCGCTTTATCCGAGGCCGGGTCGCGGGGGCAGCAGCCTAAGCAGAGAAGCCCAGACCTCCCTCTCCCCAGCCACCTCCTCCAGCTTATCCGGGGGAACACCAAGGCGTTCCCAGGCCAGCCGAGAGATATAATCTCTCCAGCGTGTCCTGGGTCTGCCCCGGGGCCTCCTCCCGGTGGGACATGCCCGGAACACCTCACCCAGGAGGCGCCCAGGAGGCATCCTTGTCAGATGCCCGAACCACCTCAGCTGGCTCCTTTCGATGTGGAGGAGCAGCGGCTCTACTCTGAGCCCCTCCCGGATGGCTGAACTTCTCACCCTATCTCTAAGGGAGAGGCCAGCCACCCTTCGGAGGAAGCTCATTTCTGCCGCTTGTATCCGCGATCTCGTTCTTTGGTCACTACCCACAGCTCGTGGCCATAGGTGAGGGTAGGGACGTAGATCGACCGGTAAATTGAGAGCTTCGCTTTTACACTCAGCTCCCTCTTCACCACGACGGACCGGTGCAGCGTCCGCTATCACTGCAGCCAACCGTTAGTATCAATCCGTCCCTCCATCACTCGCGAACAAGACCCCGAGATACTTGAACTCCTCCACTTGGGCAGGAACTCATCCCCGACCTCGGAGTGGGCACTCCACCCTTTTCCGGCTGAAGAACCATGGCCTCAGATTTGGAGGTTCTGATCCTCATTCCCGCTGCTTCACACTCGGCTGCGAACCGTTCCAGTGTGAGCTGGCCACTGACAGTAGGTGACAGTCCATGTCCCAATTGCCAGTCTTGGCAGCCAGGTATCAGTCCACCAGGGCCTCCGCTCCTGGCCGCCGCCCGGCACACAATGCACCCGACCCCTATGGCGCCTCCTGCGGGTGGTGGGCCTGTGGGAGCATGGGCCCATGTCCCCTTTTCGGGCTATGCCCGGCCGGGCCCCATGGACTAAGGCCCGGCCACCAGAAGAGGCTCTGAGCACAAAATCCATAGAGGCTGGGGTCTATCACATCAGGCAAGACCTCAGATGCAGGCTGTGTAAAGATGCCCCTGAGACAATCCAGCACATAACAGAAGGGTGCAAGATGCTAGCAGGCAGGGCTTACATGGAACACCATAACCATAGTTAGTAGTATACAGAAACACCTGTGCCGAGTATGGCCTGGAAGTCCCGAGGTAAAAAGGGTGGTGGAGAATGACCGAGCTATGATCCTGTGGGACTTCCAGATACAGACGGACAAACTGGTGGTGGCTAACCAACCGGACATAGTGGTGGTAGACAAACAGAAGAAGACGGCCCCAGTGATAGATGTAGTGGTTCCTAATAACAGCAACATCAGGAAGAAGGAACACGAGAAGCTGGAGAAGTACCGAGGGCTCAGAGAAGAGCTCGAGAAGATGTGGAAGGTGAAGGTAACAGTGGTCCCAGTGGTAAGGATTAACTTATATTACACAAGACATTTTTAAGACTTCAGTTTTCACTTTTTTCATGCCTTCCTTAACCAAAACACACTTACACCCAGAGGGCCATCACTTTACCTACATCACTATAATCAATATTTAATTCATTACTGTTTAATTTCACTTTTTAAAAAGTCTCTAATTAATTAAAAGATTTTAAAGTATCTGTTTCTGCTGCTGCACGGGTCAGCCATTGTTATTTACAGGGGTGTTTTTTTCACAAACCTTTATTTTCTATGTAATCTTTATGAACATTATATATAATTTCCAAATAAACTAAACTAAACAGCAGGTGAGTGGAGCCACAGCGTTCATATTAGTGTTTGGCAGACTTCTTTTTCATAGAAATTAGCACTTCAGTTTTTGCCATTCAAGTAATCAGTGAAGCTACTTTTACAAATATTACTGTTGTAATGATTACTGATCCTGTTATTAGGAAACGAGAAAAAGAACAACCTTGCAGTATTTCAGTCTCCCTCTGATTCCTCAGCATGTGACTTCTTTTCACCAGCCTTTATATAAAATGAAATTAAATCATGCGGCTGCTCTGAAATGTTGACAACAACTGAGTGCTCCATGTCTGATTGTTGGTGGTAACAGAAGAACCGACCGTTTACGGTTTAAAGCTGTATAACGAAATCTCCAATTACTTTAAGAACACTTTTCTATTGCTTATCTGAAGTGCATATGGAAGGTCTGTGAATGAGGAGCCAAGGTGTAAAACTCTTATTCAAAGTTAGTCTACTGGAGCCTTTTAGTCTCCACAAAACCATGAAAGGTTCAGGTCTGAGCAGCAGCTCAGGGACACTGTTAAAGACATGTTTAAAGAGTGTATTTGCTTTGTTTTGTTTTGTTTTTTTCTCTTGAAAGCCAAGACTGAACCTTTGAGCAGCTTGCCAAGCAGTGAACCAATCAGTTTCCCAGTAGGGAAGAGTGCAGAAAGACTGTATTATAATCAAAGGCTGGATGCTATAATAAGATATTTACCATATCTGTTTTTATAGCCTGTAACATAATGTTGGTGTATTTAGAAACACAGAGTCTTTAATATCACATATCTGTAGATCTAATTTGAGTCATCGGGTTGAATGACAGTTTTAATATATGTGAAAGGTAACTTAATCAAGAGGTAACCATAGCAACATTACAAAAGCTTTGCACAGCACATTAAAAGCACAGCAGCTAAAGGTTCAAGGTTCGTCCCTGTCTATAAAAAGCTTCATCTCCAGCAGCTGATATTCGACACCCACCACCCCCATCAGAGTCATGTATGACTCTCAGGTTAGAAACTATTCCCACAGTTTTGCATTTAACATGTAATCCCACTTCAAATAGATTTAAGGGTAGAGTTGATGGGATATTGTGATACTGGACATTTCACAGGTTTCACTGGTAACGTTAACGTGTTCTCGTGCAGATTTGCAAGAAACTGCTTGAATCACAGAGATGCACACTTTTTTTTTATTTAGGCTCATTCACTGGTTACACTACTCATTAAATCATTTTCACTTTACTCCATAACATAAACTTATGCATTGTGGGGTAGCTGTAACAGGTAGGGCAGGTAATCTAGGAATCAGAAAGTTGGTGGTTCAATCCAGCTATGAAACCCAAGTTGCTCCCTATAAATTCATCTAAGCACGCATATTAAGCACTCAATATAGAAAAAAGCCGAAGCATGAAAGAAAAGTTGTTAATTTGATTGTTAATCACCAATCCTACACTCACCCATGACGTGTGGGTAAAAGAAAAGGAATACAAGCTGGAGAAATAAGCATCAGTTTGGTCATTCAAGGTGTCTCAGAGTAGAGCTGCTGCTAAGCTTCCTATATGAAGTGTTTCTAGACTCCAGACATAGTGAAGAGATTTTGTATCTCAGCTGACTTGGAAATGCCTTGATGTCATCACCTCTGGTGATGGGGGCCTTAGAGATAGAGATGAAGGCATTTTAGCTTAAAGTGCTGCCCCTGTGAACCAGACTCTGATAAGGAGTTGAAATGGATGGTTAAACTTGTGATATATACTTGGAACATTTGTCATTTGCTTTAAACACACACAAATGTTTCATATTGTCACTCTGAAGAAAGAAGTCCAAAAGAAACTATTAAATTTAAAAGGCACTTGTCTGAATGGAGGGCCTTTATTTGTTATTCATTTTTCATCCTGTTAAATATATGACTTATATATTTAACAGGATTGTTCCGGATTGTTCTTGTTCCGGCTTTTTCTTATGGTTACATTTCTTATGGAAACATTTTACAGGTACATTTATGATTGCTTCCAAAGTGTCTTAAATATCAAATCTTACTTGGTATATATATGTATTAAAACTCAACAGCCATACCTTGCACAGCACCTGGAAAATGTTATTGGCAGCTAAATATTCCACAAGATGTTTTCATCAGAAAAGCATTTCTGTGCACCTTTCTTATGAAGCTGTCTCTCTCTACTTAAAGATTACATGCTCATGTAAATGTGAATGAGATTTAGAAAATAGGGCCATGCGTACACACAAAGCTTTATTTCTGACACCACTAAAGCATCTAAGCTTTTGTATATAAACACAGTTTGAACTGTGAGTTTAATTTTATGCATCTTACTTCTGGAGAACATTTATTATGTATATTTCTAAATAACTAAAGATGGCATTAAATAGTTAGTCAAAAATGAGAACAGTTTTAGACATTTCCACAATTCTTTTATGGTTCTACCATAGCAGTGCTGTAGAGAAATTCCCATTAGACACAAAGTAACACTATATTTGAATTGTGCAGCCACACAGCAAAGCCATGTAGAGGCAGGTCATTTCATTTCACTGTCCATTTACTTCACAACTGTAGTATTCAATCTCACACAGTGTGTCACAATAGAAGCATCATGAGCAGCATTTCAGAAGATCAGAAGTGTCACAAATGCTTTTCTTTTGTTGAAAGGGCTCGCTTTTCTTTCAAAATGCGTGATGTGGCCTTCAGAGAATCTGCAGAGGAAAAACAGACAGATCGATACCACTGCAGGGAGCACTGAGTCTCAATAAGAGAGCAAGGAAGCATATTTTTGTAAAATGTCAAACTTTAGAGACAAAACAATACCGGCTGAAATTACATGCAAATATGTATTTGCATTTTCTCTTATTGTTCCTTATTACAGTTACAAAAGCAGTTCAGTTTCCTCTTAAGACCAGAGAAGGCACTAGTAGGGCCTTTAGTGTCTTCAGGGATTCTGTGGCTATGCTGTGGTTTTTGTGCAATCATAATGACTCATTCAATCTAATAACATCTGGAAGGTGAAGAATACGCAGGAACCTTCGGGCTGAAAAATAAAGAAAATATTCTGTTTTGTTTAAAGGTCAGCGTTGTTTTGAGATACCAAGATTTGGTGAAGAGCTGGCGCATTTTAGAACATCGGGGATTTAGCAGTTTTGGTTAGGCTGATTATAGTATTTACATTCTCAATCCAATGATTGATCAATCAAGCCATCCATCCATTTTCTATCACTATTAGGTAAGAGTGCAGTGGAGCTATTGTTAGTAAACATGCCCAGACCTCCCTCTCCCCTAGCCACCACCTCCAGCAATTCAAGGGGACCACCAACCCTTCCAACTCACTCTCCTCATGCCCTGGCCTGAACCCCCTCATCTGGTTCAGCCTTTGAGAGTGATAATGATACTGATACTGGTGATATATCTATACTGTCAACTCCTCATGTATATGGTAAACAGTTATCAATGATTCTGATTCTGATTTTCTCAGACACCATTCAGAGGATGCTCAATCCTCTGCTTGTTTCTGTGATATTTTCTCATGGTCACTACCCACTCTTCGTTGCCATGGATGAGTGTAAGGATGCAGATCAGCTGTCATAATCAAATCCCTGCAAAAGACCTGTACAATATCTGCATCACTGCAGACACTACACTGATCCCTTTCTTGGTCCCCACTCTCCCCCCACTCAAGAACAAGACTCCAAGATCCTTGAGCTCCTCCGTTTGAGGCACTGCTGACTGCCTGTTTAGGTGCATGCTTGTTGTTGCCCCCATTAACATTGGTGTGAGCCATAAGTCTGCTTCTTGTTTTAACGATCTCTAATCGTAAACCAGCACTGATCCTGAGTTCTTTTTTCTGACCTGCAATACCAGTGCCTATCATGGGGCGATCGTGGCTCAAGAGTTGGGCGTTCGTCTTGTAATCGGAAGGTTGCCGGTTCGAGCTCCGACAGTCTCGGTCGTTGTGTCCTTGGGCAAGACACTTCACCCGTTGCCTACTGGTGGTGGTCAGAGGGCCCGGTGGCGCCAGTGTCCGGCAGCCTCGCCTCTGTCAGTGCGCCCCAGGGTGGCTGTGACTACAATGTAGCTGCCATCACCAGTGTGTGAATGGGTGGATGATTGTGTATAGTGTAAAGCGCTTTGGGGTCCTAAGGACCAAGTAAAGCGCTATACAAATACAGACCACAGACAATTCTGGAGAAGACTGTTCAGTGCACCTTAATTGCTTGTATAAATGGACATCTCTGTTGCTGTTCACAACAACCAATGTGGTAACCATATACTAGGCTTAAAGTGTGATTTACACTTCTGTGTGAAATCCACATCGTAACTTACAGCATAACTGGAAATCCTTTTAACACTATGCTGTAACCTTCCACATAACCATACACTCTTAAAACATAAAAAAGGTTATATCGTAAATTATGACGTTGATTTCGTAGAAGTCTAAATCAGGAATAACATGGAATGATCCCCCCACTTCTCACCAAACACTCTGTCATCCTTTCCACTCACCATTCAGACCTCTATTACGCCCCTGAGCGAAATAGAGGTCATTGGTTAATGAAGACAACAGGACCAAATCATCCACGGAGACAAATTCCCGAGACCACCACCACAACTGAAATCACCTTTCGCATTCCTCTGCTGCTGCCTGCCCTGGCAAAATCCAGCAAACATCGGGAATGAATGTCTGTGAAGGTTCTCAGTCATCCAGGTCATCATAGTCTAAGGAACTTGGAAGGAAAAGCGTCTGGACTTCTTTTAGTCGCTTGAAGACGTTTCACGTCTCATCCGAGAAGCTTCTTCAGTTCTAAGGGTCCAATTGGTGGGGAGTCCCAGATTTAAACCCAGTGGGAGTTTCCCCCCAAAGAGGGACAAAGGACCCCCTGATGATCCTCCACCTAATCCCATGAGCCAAGGTGTGAAAGCAGGTGTGGGTCCTAATCAGCCAGGGTTTCGGGTGAGCTCATTGTGAAACCTGGCCTCACCCTATCATGTGATTTCCTGAGGTCAGATGGCCCAGGATGTGAGTGGCCGTCTGGGAAGGGAATGAATCTGACAATTCGATCCCATTTTTTTATTTAATCTTCCAGTTATTTTTTAATTTAAACTGAAAATAATCTTGTCCATAAAATATGAAAAAAGTCCATTACTACTCACAGCTCTGAAACTTTGTGAGAGTAGATCTGCCATTCAAAGATTTTCAGTGTATTTTAAGAACAGACAAAATATGTACAGTCTTATAAATATAACTACTGCTATTTAAAAAAAAATTAATAAATAAATTATCGGCCCTGTAAAACCAACTACATATGTCACTAAAACATGTTTTTTTTCTTGTTTTTGTTCTTTTTTTTGTTCTTTTTTTGTCTACAAGTGTGACCTTATACAACTGTGTGGGACACGTTGGTCAACATATGGGGAAAAAAGTGATGTTGTTCATAAAGTTCATGTGTGGGCTTAAAGCTGAGGATCAGAAGTGTTGGCAATCTTTTTCTGCCAATGTTCAGAACGAAATCAACATTACTTGAATAAATCAGGGACTCGTGGCTCAACATGAATATTTAACATCTTTATTTGTACCTCCTTTCCTTAGAACTCAGTAGGAAGTCTGATACCCTAAGGGTGCTGCTGCCGCCGCCTTTCTGAAGCCTAAGAGAGGGGTTATGAAGGCTTCTCCTAAGGGCTCGGGGAGTCAGACGAACTTAATAAACTCGCAGCCTGAGATCCAATTCTGGCTTTACTTTTACTGTATGCTCTGGGGACCTTTTTCTTTCTTGTGTTGGCCCTGTATATGAGGTAGATGTCAATCTCAGAAGCTGAAGGAAAAAAAAAACATTTTGTTTTTCGCATCTTTCAGCTACATGATCAAAGCCGCTTCCAGACTTGTACTTCTTTACATAAATTTCGAGGCAATTTAAAAACTTGGACTCGTGTTTCGATTTGCAGTCACATGGATTAACTGGAAGGATGCAATATGAAAGCCTGAATTTTGATCAAGTGCAGTTTGTTTGCTTATTTAAGAGACTGATGATCAGCTGAGTGTTTTACTGATTGGTTGACAAATCTATTTAACTTGTTTAAGCTAACATAGCAGATCTCTCAAGAAGGAGGAACATGGGTAGACTATAGGCTCATTATCAATGATGCAGATAAAAGGCCTGGATTTGATTTCAGGTGTGGTGCTTGCATTTGGAAGATTTTGCTGTGAACACTCGACATGCAGTCAAAGCTCTCTATGCAGGATGAAACAAGTCATCTTTAAGCTGAAAATAACAGAAAGAAAGAAAATCCATCCAAGAAAGGCTACAATAGTTGGATTGGCAAACTTTACAGTTTGGTACATCTTGAGAAAGAAAGAAACCACTGGTGAACTCAGGAATGCAAAAAGACCTGGAAGTCCACAAAAGACAACAGTGGTGGATGATCGCAGAATCATTTCTATGATAATGAACTCCTTCACAACGGCCAACCAAGTGAACATCACTCTCCAGGATGTAGTGTAGGTATATCAATATTCAAGTCTACCATAAAGAGAAGCCTGCATATAAATATGGAGGGTTCACTGCATGCTGCAAGTCACTCATAAGCCCCAAGAATAGAAAAGCTAGATTGGACTTTGCTAAAAAAAAAAAAAAAATCTAAAAACGCCAGCACAATTCTGGAAAACCATTCTTTGGAAAGATGAAACCAAGATCAACCTCTACCAGAATGATGGCAACAAAAAGTCTGGAGAAGGTGTGGAACAGCTCATGATCCAAACACACCACATCATCAGTGAAACATGGCGGAGCAGTGTGATGGCTTGGAAGTACATTGCTGCCAGTGGTACAGAGACACTAGTGTTTATTGATGATGAGACACAGGACAGAAGCAACCGGATAACTTCAGAACTGTTCAAAGATTCAATGTCTGCTCAAATCCAGCTAGATGCAGTCAAACTGATTGGGCATGTTTCATACTACAGATGAACAATGACCCAAAACATACAGCTAAAGCAACCCAATAGTTTATTAAAGCAAAGAAGTGGCCAACTCAAACCTGATCCCAATTGAGGATGAATTTCACTTGTTGAAGACTAAAACTTCAGACAGAAAAGCCCACAAACAAACAGCAAATGAAAGCCGCTGAAGTAAAGGCCTGGCAGAGGATTAAAAAGGAAGAAACCCAGAATTTTCATTTAAAATTAATTTTGGTAATGTAAAGAACCAAAATTAGAAAAAAATGGCCTCTATCCAAATATTTATGAACCAAACTGTATTTAAGCTGGACACTAAGGAAGGAGAAAAGGACTTGAATCAATTCATTAGGCAGACACATCGAACCGGAAAGGATGTGCAGTAGGTTAGGATGATCAAGGATTGAGATGGAAATGTACTAACAACTGAAGAAAGTGTGCTGACAAGGTGGAGAACTTTGAGGAGCTGATTGTAGAGAATAAGAGTCAGAGGAGGATGAATGAAGATAGTGAACCAGGAAGTGCAAACAATAAGTAAGGAGGACGTGAGGGCTGGAGTGGATGAACATACATCCAATGAAAGGTGGATTGTCCAGATGACATAGCTGTGAACGTATGGAGATGTCTAGGAGAGAAGACAGTGGACTTTTTAACCACTGAAATCAAAAAGTCCACAACAATCAGTGTAATGATACTGATGTTTAAGAACAGGGTTGAAGTGCAGAGCTGTAGTATCTACAGAGGAATAAAGCTGATGAGCTATACCATGAGAATATGGGAAAGAGTTGAAGGAGAGAGGTTCTCCTTATGAGAATTTCGGAAGGAGCTTCATTGTGTTTTTGAGGATCCAGAGAAAGTATATGATAAGGTGTCAAATGAGGAACTGTGGTGCTGCATGAGGAAGTCTGGAGTGGCAGAGAAGTATGTGAGGGTGGTGAAGGACATGTATGCATAGAGACAACGGTGAGGTAGGTGGTAGGAGTGACAGATGGGTTCAAGGTGGGGGGGATAACATCAAGTATCAGCTCTGAGCCCCTTCTTGTTGCGATGGACAGGTTGACAGATGAGGTCAGACAGAAGTCTCTGGGGAGAGTGACTGACAGATGCCATGTTGACCTGTAGTGAGAGTGGGGAGCAGGTGGAAGGGGGCCTGGAAGAGTCAGTCCAACTATAATTTCTTATGTAAAGAGTTTATTTTAAAATATGTTCATTTCATTAAAAATATACTATATTTCTTCATGACTGAACTTTTATTTAAAAGGTGCATAACCATGACAACCTTTTTTCATGACTGGAGTAAACCAGCAATGTTAAATATTTTATCTGTACATCTCTACAAGAAAGGGGAAAGAAAACCCACCACAATCTGTTTAAATGTAGTGAGATATCATAATGGTACCAGAGATAATTTACTCTCCTCTTAAAAGGCAATTCTGCCTGAAATGAGGCTGTGGATTGTGCTTGTTAGCTACCCACCTGTGGTGACTCTGTGTGTGTGTGTTTGACTCATTTGTGGGCAGATGATGGCATCAGTTTGCTATTATTTTGCAAATGCATCTCAATTAACTTCAAGGATCACATTTTCAATAAAATGAGTGTTTGACTCCTTTAGATTTGAAATGCAAAGCAAAAGAAAAAAATCAAATACCAGGAAAAGATCGAGCATTTTACATCTTGAGTGGTTTCACATGATGGAGACGTGATGCGTTTTCTACTCTTTCACAATAAATGGTGGAAATCAAGTTGGCTGGTAATCACACTCAGACTGTCATAAACACAGTAGGGAACTTTTTTTTCCTTTTTTTTTTTTACAGGAGAAAAAGGAAAGTGTTTTCTCCCAAACGTCTTGTCAAACACTCAAACTTCACTTCACTGAGATACCGCTCTGATAATGATCTCACCAAAGATACCAGTATCATAAATGAGAGCTCCATATTTAGGTCTAAAATCCCAAAATGTGGCTGAAACAAAATGAAACAGGGTGTTTTTGTTAAGCTTGTTTATAATAATTTTTAATAGCAGTTAATTGTATTTACTAAAATGAGTGAAACACAGTAAAATGACTGGATTGTAAAGATTTTAAAAAAGGAGAAATTGTATATTTTTTGCTTGTTTACATCAAGGTCTAAGGTTTATATTTAGTTATTTAGAGTATGTACTGTATTTAGAGTTTGGTTATTGTGTTATGTAGAGTTCTCCTAAAAGCAGTAACCACACAGGAACATAGATGATGGTGAGTATAACTAGATGGGTAGATAAGTAGCTACAATCTTTTCTTTATTGATTTTTTTTAATCCAAAAATGCTAAAAAGTTCTTAAATGCAATATTAGCTTTCGTTTTCCTTGTTCTTCCATTATAGTAAAAACATCTGTGTTTGCCCTTAAACTATAGAAATGCATATTGTAATGTATTTTTAATCTATTTTTTAGCTGAACAAAAGCATAAATAACTGGCCGGTTAATCAGAAATACACACAAGCTGCAGGACTAAAATATATGTATGTAAATGAGAGTACAGAGCAAGCAAAGAGATGCGGCTGTTATGAGAATCTCATCTGCGTTTCCTAACAAAGTGCCTTTGAAAGAAGTCACTAAAGCTGCCTGAAGGATTCAGAAGCCGACTGCCCTTTTGTTACACAGTACCTGTGCAAAATCATGGATAAACCCAGGAAACAGAATGAGTAGCTCATTAAAATGCATTTGCCTGCAGGAGAGAAGACCATTGCATGGAAATGGCTGCAGCCAAATGCTCCCAACAGGTGACGACTGGACTCTCAATGAGATAAACTAGATGTAGAAAATGACCTTTAGTATAAGACCATAACAGAAAATGTAAAATATTGGGAATTTTGGACTAAATATGCTACTAGTGCCTAAAAGAAGTAACTCATTATGTTTCTGCCTCATTTCATTGTCAAATATAGATGCCTCTCACTTATATTTGACAGTGAGGAGCAGTTTGCACTGAATGTGAACTACCTCAGAAAAGCACAGAATCCCTTTTTAAACAAGAATCGCTGTAAGATACAGAGATTTTAATCTTTTTTTTCTTTTCATGATACCAAATAAGCTTAAATATGCAAGGTATTTGTGAAGTAATACATCGCTCACAAGTAGTTCTTCCATCTCCCCTGCAATATTGAAATACATCCTGATCAAACCATTTTTTTAAAAAGGACTTTTTCACTGGATGCTGTTGGCAGTGGTGAGAGCCAGCTGTGTTGGCTAAGCTTAAATTAGGTTTAAATGAAGCTTTACTGCATAAAGTCCTTCGAGTGCACAAAAGACACAAAGATGCACAAAAAGACTACACACAAAAACTCAGAATAGCTAAAAATACAAAATAAACCACAGGGGGAAAAAAACTAATGACCTAAACTATAGAAAAAAATAAAACTATCAGAGAGAGCACAGAAAGAGACTAAAAGAATTAACAACTGCAGGATCAAAGAAACTGGCCACAAAAACAAATAAAACTACTAAAAGCATCACCAAAATTAATTTTTAAAAAGATTCACAAAAACACTAAAAACAAAATAAGAACCACACAAACAAAAACTGACCACAAGCATGTGACTAGAAATACCACAAAAAAATCATTATAGAATCATGAAAGAAGGCAAAAATAACTCACAAACAGCTCAAAAATACAATTAAAGAGATGCAAAAATTTCTAAAAGAGACACACAATCCAAAGAAAACTAAAACCAGCAGAGGAAGAAGAAAATGGCCACAGCCTTCACAATCATTCCGTGACTCATTCAGTCTGGGGAGGGGAGGGGGGGTCAGCCTTCTCAGTGGGGTGGGTACCTTTTACATGTGTGTACGGAGGGGGTGCTTTTGTCTCACAATCTGCCCATGGCTGCTGTAGCTGAAAGGTTTCCGACTGTAGTAGAATCTTTAAAGTTGCTGATTTGGCATTTATTGCAGTGAAAAAATGGTCTAAATATTAAAAAGCGTGCAGTTTGTTGTGTGAAGAATGTGTGCCTTTAATTTTAATTCATTCAGAAGTTCCTAAACATGTCTGTAAGGGTTATTTAAAAGCATTTAACGGAAAACTCTCGTTAACCATAAATCATCTGAATGTACAGGTGAGCTAACAGATCATCATCAGCTGTCCGCACTCATTCACAGCAAACATCCATTAGTATGAACCGGTCAGGTTTACAACAGATACCCAAACTTACCTTAAAGCTGAGACTTCTCCGCACCTTCAGGACAGGACTTTTACCGGGGCTTTGCTGGATTTATCGGTGAAACAACGCGAGAAGAGCCGCTGCACTTTGCCTCCGTCGGGATGAGTTCCAGTGGCATCTCCAGCAGAGAAGCAGCCCGCTGCGCTCCTCCGTCCGCCTCCGTCTCACTTCTCCCTCCGTCTGCTCCGGACAGACTGATGCACTCAGAGTCCCCACCGCAACATTATGAACAGCGCAGGTCGCACGGTCTCTAGCTTGTAACTAGGTAACAGCTCTGCTGCCGCACACAGTCAAATAGGAGGTGTTAAAATCCTTTGGTGTGTGCGTGTGTGTGTCGTTCCCGTGTGTGCACACTCTGTGAATGTGACTGTAGTAGCGCAGGTATCATTTCAAAGCCTAAAGAACCATTAAAAAGAGCAGGTGTGGTCTATGATACTTTAAATTAAACACTTTAGCTAGAAAGCTGCCAGTCGGGCATGTATAAGTACCTCCCTCTACTCTAAATAACAGTCAGCCTGCACTCTGAAAATTGAGGACCTTACAGAAAAGATGACATAACGGGAGATATGTCTTATCATCCCCCAAAATATCACAAAGAACATAAAAGAAGGCAGGAAAAAGCCATAAGAAATGACAAGGACAACACAAAACTATACAAAATGATGGAAAACAGAAAAGTGGATTTAAGAAATCAAAATCAAAAAGAGTAAAAAGATTAAAATTACAAAAATCCAGAGGAATGAACATCAGAATCTAACAAAATGATAAATAGCCTTCAGTTGGGTTCAGAATTGGTTGGACAAAGACATTTGTCGTTTACTTTTGTACAGCATAAAAGCTTTTACCTCCAACAACCCATATGTAAATGAAGTGCAGACTTTCCACTTTAGTTCAAGGGGCTTCATAAAACCACAATATTAACTCTTCAGGAATTGCAGCAATGTTTATACAGGTTCTTAAAATTAATTAGACAAACTTATATAATTTTACTTTTATAATGAGGAGTGTCCTTAATACTTGTATGGAAATCCTTTGCAGTCACTAATTGCCTGAAGTGTGGAATCCATGGACTTGAAATGCTCTGTCAGGCCTTTACTACAGCCACCTTCAGTTGCTGCTTGTTTGTGGATGTTTCTGTGTTTAGATTTGCATTTATGAAGTGAAGAGCTGCTCTGCTGGGTTCAGATCAGGTGACTGACTTGGCTGCTGAAGAATATCCAAATTCTTTGCCTTACGAAACTCCAGGATTGCTTTTGCAGTGTGCTTTGGGTCATTATCCATTTACACTATGATGTTTTGCAGAATTTGGATGAATCCAAGCAGAGAGTACACGTCAGAGTTTATTGCATTTCTTTTATCAGCAGTCAGTAAACGTTAGTGGTGTAGTTCATCTGGCAGCCGTACATGGCCATATCGTAACATTGCCTCCACCATGATTAACAGTTCATGCAGATCATGAGCTGCTTCCCACATTAGTTCCCTTTATGCCTGGTACAGTCTAATCAAATCTTCGATTAGATGTTTTCTAGTAAAGTCTAACCCGACCCTTCTGGACTTGAGTGTAAGTAGTGGTTTTCACCCTGATCTCTGTTATTTCCATTAAAGGTTTTTCTTGTTTGAAGACTTTGACAATGACACCCCGACTCCCTCAAATGTTCTTGACTTGGTTGGATGCTGTCATGCTGTTTTTCTTAACCATGGAAATAATTCTGTCATCATCAATTTAAATTGTCTTCTGTGGTCTTTAAGGCTCTTTTCTAAATGTACCAGATTGTTGATTTGGCCACTCCTGAAGATTTTTGCTGTCTCTGTGATAGGTTACTTCTAATAATGGCCTCCCTCACAGGTCTCACCTGGCCACAAAACTGCTGGTCAGTCAACCTTTTGATCTAAAGCTGAAAGTCTGCACATCACTTTTACCTTGATTGGTTGATTTAAACCCATCGTGATGTACAGTTGCGGTTCGACCCAGCATTTTGGAGTTGTTATGTTTTGGCTTTGAATAATGGATTATTCCTGTATACTGGTGGTGGTGGTGATGATTATGATGATGATAGATTATTATTATTAGAGTTCCATGTTTCTGTTTATATGTGTTTCAGGATTTGTGTCTCATGTTTAGCATTTAGGTTCCATGTGTTATATTCAGTCTTTCTCTCAGTGTCAAGTCTGCGTCTTTGTGTAGTGAGGTCTTGTTTCCTGTTTTTTTGTGAAGGTCTGCGACTCTTGTGAATGTGTTCAGTTTTACCTCTTGTCTCGTCTCGTTAATTGCTCCCAGCTGTGTCCACCACCTGTGTGTAATCTCCCTGTGTTTCTTTGTGTGTATTTAAGTCGTGTCTTCTGTTATTGTAGTTGCTGGTCTGTCTGTACATACACCATGTCGCACCCGTGTGTTCTCCCTGCTGTCCAGCTTCATTCTCCTCTGCTCGTTCTCATTCTCGTTCAGGTTCGTTTAGTATAGTTTAGTTTGCCATTTTTTTCCCTGTGCTGTGTATTCAATAAACCACTTTCACAACTTTACAAGTGCCTGCAATTGGATCCTCCTTTATCATGGGTGGCTGTAGCTCAGGTGGCAGAGCAGGTCAGCCACTAATCAGAAGATCGGTGGTTCAATCCCAGGTTGCCTCCTGGCTGCATGCCAAATATCCTTGGGCAAGATACTAACCCCACGTTTGCCTACTGGTGGTGGTCAGAGAGCCCGGTGGCGCCAGTGTCCGGCAGCCTCGCGCCCCAGGGCAGCTGTGGCTACAATGTAGCTTGCCGTTGCCAGTGTGTGAATGTGTGTGTGAATGACTGAATGTAGTGTAAAGTGCTTTGGGGTCATTAGGGACTGAGTAAAGCGCCATACAAATGCGCTTTATCATCTCCACACGGCTCACTCCGCTCGCCATGACAGTTGGTTTTGGACAGAATTAACAGTTTCACAGCATTTTCTCACACATTCAACACAAAAATATTCAAAACACACACACACACTTCAATGTTTATACATTTTTCTTGTTACTGTTTTGTCATCACATCTCGTCCTTATGTTTGTCCTTTTTTCATTCCAATGTAAAGTTGTTTTTTTAAAATCAGAAACAAAAGTCAACCAAGCAGACACACAAACCAGCTACAAGTACTGAAAAATCACCCAAAAAAATCTACAAAAACTTACAGAAGATCAACAAAAAAATACGAAAACTACAAAAAGAAAACCTCACCCCAAAATAAGTAAAACAAGAGCACAACATTATTCACTTCAAAAGCTGATACTTTCTTTGTGACAGCAACTAAAAACTAAGGTAAGAACATAACAAAACAGCTTAATAATAAGTAGAACACTCACAGTTCAGTGAAATACAAATGTGCTGTGAGGGTTCAGAAAGGCGCTGTTGCCATAAGAGGACAGATTTTCTCTGGAAGACACAGAGATTTTGCACTGTGAAGATTTACTGCATGAGGTATGAAAGCTTGGCGGTTTCTGTCCTTGTGGAAGCAGAGATGAATCAGTGTGTGAGAGAAATTATTGCACCTTTAGTGATAAGATGAAATCTCTACTAACAGATATCTGAATATGATTATGCACAATTAACCAATCCCATTTAAGCAGGCTTTGACTGCATACAGAGAAACAGTCCATGTGGTTAAGGGTGATGCAATGACTGTTAAGCTATCAAAAACATTCAGATAAACCAGTAAAACATACTGAAAGCAAAAATATATATAAACAGAGGTAAAGCAAACACAAAGAAGTAAAAACAGATGGAAGGCAAATAAAAAATAGACTCACAATAGCCACAAATACAATGTTTTAAAAGAGACTGCTAACATCTAAGAGATTTAAAATGACTACAAAGTGATACAAAACTACGAGAGAGATGGAAAATAAACACAAAATGTCTGAAAATAGGTCAAAAAAATACACACAGGGAGATGGAAATTTGTCACAAGGTGACAAAATTAAGTACAGAGTTAGAGGTTGAGCACCCTCAGAGTCAGAAACATGGTGGAGCAGCACTGCAGACTGAAAGATGATCTGCTCACTTTGTAGACATGCAGGGCTCATTCCAGTCTGACAGAAACCAGCTATTCATAATCACAGGTGACCCTATACAAATGAAAACATAATTATGAATCCTGTATCCTGTTTCTGCTAATTGATCTGCCTAAATTCAAATGCCGATCCTTTAAAATTACAGACAGTGAGATGTTAGCTTTTAATCACACTTAATGAGCTGTAGTGATTCTGGCGGAGCTCAGGCCTGTTTTGATGTAGCATCATTGTGATGCAAACACTACGCTGCACATATTAATATCATATGCCTGGTAGGTTTATCATAATGTACAGCCAACGCACAAAAATATATGTTTTTGGTGTGTGTGCATGTCTGTATATGTCAGAAAAAGGCACAATTTCATGCTTTTCATGTTAGTCACATTGTCCTTTTTTAGTGGTCAAGCATCAATGGACAGATAAGGCATCTTGTCTTTGCTTTTCCCGATGCACAGCTTCCCTGGAAAACTGCTCAGCCATGTATCGAGTTTTTCATTTACCAGCAAATGCACATAAACTCTGGGACAAGTCTGTCTGTAAGATCTAGTTTCCATGAAGTGAAGTAACCTGTTTTTCCAGGTCTATTCAGCTACACGAGCATGTTCTCTGCAACAAACGTTTCAAAGGGCCAATCTCTCAACTCAGCTTCTCATTTCAGATCACACAGGGAATGGAAAATCTGTCGAGTGTTGACTATACTGCAGCTGCAAGAGTCATAACGATGCCGCAAAGGAGAGAAAAGAAATAAACGCCTCTTTCTCTGTGTATTTTTGTCACTGCTGAAAATGCTTTATGAAGAAGAAGAATCGCTTTTTGCGTTTGATGACAGTGCTTCTTTGCTGTCCTCTGTGGTTTATCCCCAAAATGTCAGGTTTCAATCAGAAGCTGGCTTTGTCTAAAAGAAAGAAAGAAAGAAAATGGGCTTTTTGCCAGCAAGACTTTCAGTTTGTAATGTTTGATATAAATTATAGAAATTTGTTATTGGATGTCTATGTCATGTAATGCTATTCTGTCACCTTCTCCCTGCATTTCACAATTACACACAAGGCGCGTTGTGGGAATCGGTTCCTTGACGGACCAGCTGTGGCAATGATAGATGCCAAAAAAATAACAAATCAATTTTAGAGACCTAGAAAGTCCACATCAGAAGACTGGTGTGATAACTGTTAGCCAGGAGACCATGGTTTACTTCCTGTTTGGACCTTTTGTTACTTGATTTGAATTCTACTGGTTTTTTGCTTGGTTAGATTTAGGCAAATATAGTGGTTTGGGTTACAAAAGGCCCTTCACAAAATGAACAGTTCACAGTGAAGAGGGATGAGTTAGGATGGACAGCGCTGATGATTAAACAGTATTCTTTGCCACCATGGCAATGAGACCAAACTGAACTATATGATTTACATTTTTATTTAAACCATTAACAACACACCTATCTGTTAGTAATTTATATCTTCAGGTGCAGGCTATGTCCCTGACACATTTCAGCACATAACAGGAGGTTGCAAGATGCTAGCAGACAGGGTATACATGGGACGTTATAACCAACTGGCCGGCATAGTATACAGAAACATCTGTGCTGAGTGGCCGAGCTAAGATCCTGTGGGACTTCCAGATACAGACAGACAAAATGGTGATGGCTAACTAATCGGACATAGTGGTGGTGGACAAGCAGAAGAAGACAGCTGTAGTGACAGATGTAGCGATACGGAATGACAGCAACATCAGAAAGAAGAAACACGAGAAGCTGGAGAAGTACCGAGGGCTCAGAGAAGAGCTCGGGAAGATGTGGAGGATGAAGGTAACAGTGGTCCCAGTGGTAATTGGAGCACTCAGTGCAGTGACCCCCAAGAGTGGCTCCAGCAGATCCCAGCAAGGGCATTCATTTGGCATGGACGGAAAGGACATGTCCCCAACAATATTCAGCGATTATTGAATTGTCCCCACCAATAATTTGATCTCTTCGAGTAAAGAAAAACAAACCCGATAGAAAGAAGAAAAAAATGATCTGTCAACGTCTCGTTCATACGGAGCCCCGCAGGGGACATGGGAGAAAAAGAAATTAAGACGGACTTTTGCGAGATCTCGCAAATCCTAAATATATGATTTAGTTTAGGACATGCCAAGATGCTCTTGAAGTATAAATGATATATCTTGTAACTTGTATCTTGTTTCTTGATTTCAGACCAGAGATATTCTCTTCAGTCCTCTTTTATGAGAGTTTCTTGCTCTTAGCTTCATCATTACACCATTCTCTGCAATTCTTTATTGATAATGGAGTGTTAGGTACAGAAATTGGAAGCTAAATGAGCTCCCAGCCCCCAAAAAGCTGAAGATAAAAGTAATAAGAAGGAATTAAATATGTTTTTATCTTCAAAGGCTTCACAGCTACATTATTAAATTTGGGGAAATTTTAGCACTCCTCTTCCACAAAATCCTCCCACATACTAAGGCCGGTGATAATTTGGACTTGAAGTGGATCCATGTGAAATAGTACTTATTTGACAGCTGCCATGAGGTTGGGTATAAAAATACATCAGTTTCAAATTGCCATCTAATATGTTTGTCATATAATGTGTTTTCTATTGTCTGTCTTTCATTGCAGGGTTTTATTTTATTACATTTCTTACTTAATAAGCAATAGAAAAACAATAAAGCTGTCGTATGTGCATCAAATGTTCACAAGATTGGTGACAATGTGGGTAAAATAATTTTTAGTCCTGCTGATAAATAAGAAAGACACCTTTTAATATAGTTTTATTGTGAGCATGTGTCCGTTTTACGGCCCGTGTGCTGGTGCTGCTTTGTTGGCACCACAGATTTCATACACCAGATTTGTCATCAACATTTTCCTTTCAGATGTATGGATTGAATGGTGCAACCGATCAACAGACCACCAGCGCAGCTTTTTCCAGACTCCCTATAATCACTTCTTCTGTGCTTTCACAAACAGGCGGTTCTCTGAAATAAAGTGTTTCTCTCCCTCCAAGGCTACAAAAGGATGCCTTCACTCTCGTTAAAACACCCATGACAACAAGGATGATGAGCCCATCTGCTGCCGCAACAGCGCGTGAGTCTGTGTGAGTGCACATGCACGGCCAACCAGATGAAGATTCATTCCACATTTCACATACAATATATGTGTGTCCTCTGCGGTGAAAGCAGACTGTGAAAGAAAAGTGAAACCTCCACAAGAATGTGGGCCACCCAATACTGAAAGTATTATAGAGTGTGTATAAAAACACAGAGAAAAGGGCAAAATATCTGCAGAACATAACAAAAAAATACACTAAAAACACACTTAAGGGAAGTGATCGGCCAAACATCAGAGACATGTTTTATTTTTTACAACAGGATGGATATTTAGATGAGTAGTTACCCATTTGGATTTTAAATATGTGGTCAGTTTATCCACATAATGGGTATTTTGAAATCTTGGTCTGTGTTCAGGAAGATCAGTCTTTTTCAGTGAATGTCAAGTTTTCTTAATTTTTTACCAGCAACGTTACAAAAATACTGTTTTTTGTGACATATGTATGCTCATCTGAAACGTGGAGAAAGTTTCATATAATGAGGTCAGCATGAAGAATGCCAAAACTCTAATTTTATAGTGTTCTAAACAATTGGGATTCACAGTTTTTTCTATCCTTGGGTCTCTGTGTTGTCAGGAAGAGTGCTTAATATGGTCATTCAGGAAGCCCCGTTTACCTGATGGGAAAAGAGCAGCCAGCCCGAAAATATTTAATTTAATGGAAATAATTAAGCTTTCAGATGGAGCATGAACTGTTACATGAACAATTATGTAGCCAGCATAGATTCAAGTAACAACAATCAAGTGTCACTGATCACTCTTCAAATATTCCCATTCATATTTTTATATTGTGCTTTAGTTGTTTGTTTTTACAACTTTATTACTGTAGCTCACGCTCACTTTGCCTCATATTTTCAGGCCGTGCCGTCCAGTCAGGGTAAGCAAGGCAAGCAGTGCTTGTCCATTGAAATCTAAAAATAGACATTAATTAAAACCAAAGTTAAAATGATCTCTCTCATTTCATTGAAAATAATAATTTGTCATAAAGCTTCTGGCCTGTTTGCATCTTTCCTTTAAATTACTTCCATCTCGTGGTTGCCGCTGGCTGTTGTCTGTAAAAGCAGGATCCACTCTGATGGCACACCTGCATCAGCATGTGGAGCTGAGAGGCCAGTGGCTTTATCTCTTGTTTGCACATTGTGGATGAAGCTTCGGTCCTTGACGGGAAACTGATTAGAGACAAGCGTGCTGCAGACAAGCTGTAGCTAGCTCTGCTTTCAATGATCTGAGATCAGTTACATCTTTGCTTTCTGTGGTAACGGAGCTAGGGTTAGCGACTAAACAAACTTCTGTAAATTAGCATCATTAACAGATAGGTTTCCTTTTACTACCCACGCTGACCATGTGGGGTAGATTTAGAGTATATAGTGAAAAAGTTGTTAATAACTGCTTTAGCATGTTAGCAAAGTAATCCATGATGATGATCTCCTAGATCTAGTTTAATAAAACAGGCGTGTAGAATTGGTGGAGTCTCCAGCAGTTTTAGATTACCTACTTGACTAAATGTGTAAGTTTAACCTGTTCTTTTGCTAATACCTTTACTTTTCATTAATATTTTCAGTTCCCCTGCAGATATTTACATTTAACCATGTCACACCCTGCCTTTAACTTCAACTGTGATTCTCTGAGCTCGAAAACAGCCGTGTTTTAGTGTTCCTTGCAGAACAGCCACACTACAAACATGACTTTGGAGAATATGATAAATCACTGCAGATTAAACAGATTGCAAAACATTTAAAATGAGCTCAAGTGCATAAAAGTGAAGATGTTACCTGATTTGTTTCATCTTCAAAGTTACACACAAAGGCAGAGAGAGGGTCTAACTACTGGTCACTCTTTTCTGGACCACTTGAAGACATAAAGGCACTGAATAGGTCTACCACAGGGGTGTCAAACTCAAATACACAGTGGGCCAAAATTCAAAACTGGAACAAAGTCGCGGGCTAACGTTAATATTTATTGGAAAAAAAATCTTCCTCTAGATATAAGAATGAATCTTTTCAAGTTTTGCTGAAAAACTGAATATGGAACAAGCAAAGCTTAGTACTAAACAATATATATATTAGCTGTATAATACCAGTAGGCCAGCTCTGATAGTAATTTGGTATGGGCCAGAGTTTGACACCTATGGTCTACCAGATGTCAACGTGGTTTGGTGCGTTTCATGCAGATAACAGTGGTTGACAATACCCTCGTATGTCCTGGGACTGGCTCACCATAATAAGGTCACACGTCAAGAGTATATCTACACTGTAGTTTGAGCTTAGTCTTGGAGCCAGGGGCGATTTTAGGATAAAACCCTTAGTAGGGCTCAGCTCCCAGTGATAACGTCATTTATGTCGTGCACTCCAATTTATAATTGATGAAACATAATAAATTGCTTTTAGTATTGTGAGTTTTATACCACAAAATAGGTTTTGAGAATGAGTGAATGATGGTGTAAGCTCCTAGTAAACATCGTTAACCCTTCATAACTCTCCAAATGTCATTTTAATTAGATTCACGTTACAGTGCTTCTTTTAAAAGCAACCTACTTAGTCGGATGGCTGATTGGAGTGTCTAAAAATAATTTGGAAGAATAATTGCAGATCAGAATTTAATCCAGTTGCTTTGGAGTGGACCCTTCAATTATCAAACCTGAGGCAAAGGTTTAGTCATGTTTATCAGAATTTTCTAAAGCAAGTTGAAGAACTATTTTTAGCAAAGCAGATCAAAGTAGAAACATACTCAACATTGTTTCAGTCACACAGAAGCCGTCCACCAACAAACCAAGCAATTAATGTAGGATTAAACACTCCAATTCCACTGAAAAGCATACAAATCAATCTTTTTTCTGGCTAAACAATCATTGTTTTCCATTTAACTTCACTATCAGTAAATAAAGAGACATAAGATATTATAAAATCAGGTTAGGGAGACTCCACATTTGATTACAATGTAGCATACTGCTTAGTTATGTGAACTCACCATTGGTGAATGCAGGCAAAACAGAAGCTGTCTTATGTCTTATAACAGTGGTGCTGACTTTGGCCACACGCCCACTCTTACCTGTTTCTTTGTGCTGTCTGCTTTTGCTGTCTTCAGACAGCTCTCCCTCTCTTGCTCTCCCTGTCGATTTCCCTCTCCATCCATATCAATTAGTCATACTGGAATTGAATATTGGGCTGCGACGACTGGCGGTCAGTTAAGAGGTAACATATGAAAAAATGTAATTTTCAAAACAGCATCTTTCCTTTCTTCGCTTGAGTTCATTATCCATAAATGTACTGTAAATAAATAATGAAGCCCAATTTGACAAGAATAGGAAACTTTAACAGACTAAAGTAAGGACATCAGCTTCTTGGCTGGCAGCGAGTGATATGCCAGAAGACTGTGACTCAGAAAGCTCACAATCTCTAGCATCCAGCGCCCGTGTGTGTGTGTGTGTGTGTGTGTGTGCATCCTAACACCGTGACATCAAGAACACTGGACATTTAAACCTGTTTTCATTCTAAGCTGCACCATCTCAGTAGAGACTCCAGTAAGTCAGATAATACCAAAATACATTATTATTACTGCTGTTACTATAGCAATTTTTAGGGGTGCTAGGATGAAATTTCGGGATGCTTGAGCACCCCAAAAAAGGTTTTAAACTCACAGGTGCCCGGGGCTCCGTTATACTGCACATAGCTTAAGTATAACTTTTGTCATTTTGTATGAACTTGAGTTCAAAATCAGGTCAGATGTTTTCCTAGGGCAGAGATGTCAAACTCATTTTACATTGTGGGCCACATACAACCTACTGATCTCAAGTGGGCCGGACCAATTTAGTCCAATTCCATTTTATTTTATAGCGCCAAATCACAACAACTGTCGCCTAAAAGCATGGCCAGGGAAACTCGTATTTCTGTCAGTGTAAAGTTTAACTACACATTTAGTGCCTAAGATATTTTAATATAGGAAAAAGAAGTGCAATTCCTTTTTCCCGCATGAAAAAGAGACACTGTATCTGTCAGCACGGCTCTTTGGGCTTAAATTGTAAGAAATAAATATGTAAATTTGAAGAAAAAGTTCTGGTAGCTCAGTGACCTGATTCTCTTGCAATTATAAAGCAAAATGTTTTTGTCAACTTAAACTTTTATTGAACCAAAAAAAAATATCCCACAACATTTCTAAGGTAATTTTCAGTCATTTATTGGTTTTCTATTACTTAATCACTTTGATGTTGGATTTGCGAAAGACGTAGGCCAAAATTGGACATTTTGAGTCAGATTCACAAATACGTATCAAACTGAAATGAGAAATTTTATCTGTATCACAATCTAACAATAACAAAAGAGAACAACAGGAAAGTTTGCTGTCAAGTTTAGATTCTTCAAGGAAAAAGAGAAATAAAAAAAACACAAAAAGAGGAAACCGATATAAAAATGTTTGTGAAGGATACAAACAGAAGTGCTGCAGCACTAATATTCACGTGTTTGCTGTCACCAGCCTTTTGTAGAAGGTCTATTATCGGATTTTACCATTCATATTTTCCATGGTTCAGATTAGGTCTCAGCAAAAGAGCTGTCAACTGGCTCTGCCTGGGAAGAAAATCAAGGTTATCCTTTTAGTCGCTCAGTCTGGGCACAATACATAACAGTCCTATAGCTTTGGTATTACATTCTCTTTATCTGATGTAGTTTACCATCCATGTGAAGAGTGCAAGCCGCACAGCGCCTCAGGGACCAGACTCCTACAGCATCAAAAAGGTCACGGACACTGCCCACGTCTTTCCTGCCTGCTTTATCATTACAAATAGCACAGACTGTAAATGGCAAACCTGATCCCTAAAGGAAAACAAAAACAGCTCCACAAAGTCAATGAAACTGTCAAATTAAAACATCTTCTGGATGTCTTTGTTTAAAGGGGATGTCTGACCCTGCTTCCAGCGTGAGCTCATTACCTGATGTAATGTTTGTCTAATTAAATTCACAAGCATAAAAATAGAGGGATTGTCGATTGCACGTGGGTGAACGAAAGCAGCCGCCTAGGGCTCAGAGGGCATCCACCTCAAAGCGTGATCCTTAACTTTTAGCTTTTAACCGTTTGTTGGACAGTCCTGCGAAGACTCTGATGAGTCAGATGTGATGATGAGGTGTGGGCGAGCGCGTAACAAAAACAGGATCTTCTTAATGAGATCCCTGCTCTCTGCCTTTTAGCTGTTTAATGAGTGCGGCTCTTTTTCAGTGTTTAGTACGAATTAGTAAACAAAGACAGGAGAAATGTTAAAGGTTCACTGCTTCTTAGTGGTGCAAGCTACATTTACTCAAGGACCGTACAGTACTTCTCTCTTGTCTTGATAAACCTGCAGGGGATTATCTGCTGAATCTGCTGTTGCTTTTATAATGAGCTTCAGTTCATTGTTTACCTCCCTGCTCTGTAGGGCTGTAGTCAAGGAAAATTCTGGTGAATAAAACTCGACTTTTGGGGCATGCACACTGTCTCTGAATAAAGCACGTCTGCCAGAGTGTGGACTGCACTCTGCCTGCCACTGATCTTTTCTCTGGTTTTGATGAGGGAGGAGGCTGCACATCCACTTGGCCTTTGTGAAGCTGCTGCTACTGGCAGATGCTGGAATCAAAGCCATACGTGGAACCACCTGCTGTTATAAAACTGCTTCTATACCAAACATCTTGAGACACGTCACTTGTGATATGTTAATACTCAAGGCCCGAGGCACTGAAGATAAAAGGTGACAGAACTGCTTGGTTCTTACAAAAACTTCACAACTTTAAAATTGTGTGGCATGTTGGTTGTGATATGCAAACTGCTGTTTGTAGAATTGTTCAAACTTCAGCACCATTTCCCAGCTGCCAAATTTGTAAGTTGGGTGTTTCATTTTACCCACGTTGCCAGATCGTTTATGAAACACAGTCTAAATACACAATCTTCTTTTTCTTCTTCTTCTTTCAGATGCTCCTGTTAAGGTTCATGACAGTGACTCATCTGCTTCCATCTCACTGAATCCTTTGCTTTCTCTTCTGTCACACCAACCCTCTGCATCTCCTCTCTCACTGCATCCATAACTCTCCTCTTCCTGTGTCTTTACCCAGCAGTAGCACAATTTCAGTAGTAGGACTCAGCCTGCTGATTAATGGCACCAGTAGCAGTCGTTGTTATCCTGGTATCCCCTGATCCAGTATAGAAATCTCATACCTGATGTTCTGCACATTTGATTTCAGCCGGATGGCCTTCCTGACAGATCCGTCCCTATTTAATCTGGGTTTGAGACTAGACCTGGCACTAATAATACACTGACCTGTGGCTCCATACACGATTAACACACTAAATACAATTTCAATCTATCTGCCAGAGCAACCTGGTAACCCGTTTATGAGGTTTTGGCTTTAATATACAGCACTGTGCAAAAGTCACCGCTCATTTCTTTTTATTTTCTTCCAAGGAGAGATAATGCCAAGGCAGCTTCTGTTTTGCCTGCATTCACCAATGGTGATTTCTTGCAATATTTTTTAGTAGGTGTTGGGGCTTGAATAGTTCTCCAGGATTTCTGAAGATCTTTTAAAGTTTTTCTTTGGACAGTGGTGTCAGGTTGGCTGCGAGGCAAAGCAGGCCTCAAATGCAGGACTCCTTGAATAACAGTGAATTTATTTAAAGTGAAAAATGTGCAACAACAACAACAATCCCAAAACCTCGATTCCACAGTCATGTTTGATCCCGACTCCCAGGTGCCAGTGATTTTACTCCAGAAGGCTGTTCTCCACTACAGCTCGCTCAGTATTAACTATTTGCTCACCACTCTCTCCACACCTCCGCTCCACAGGTTTCTCTACACATGACACAACAAGTTTCTTCACAGGAAACATAAACTAACACCAGAGCTGAGGTTACAATGACTGTAGTCATTCATCGATACAGCGCAGACAGAAGCTCACACACTGCCTTAAATAGTGGCTCTTGACAAGGTCATCACAGGCAGGTGTGTGATTGCCAGAAGGTGTGTGGAACCAAAAGGGGAGAAATATCCACTGATTGCCACCACTGCAAAAAACCAGCACACCCAGATACACACACACATAACCACACAAAGCAGGATAGCACAAGAATGTGGCAGAGAGGTTGAGGTGGAGAGACGGAAACAGACAGAGGACCATGACAATTGTCTGCTTTTTCACTCATGTTCAGTCCATTTTTTAAGCTATTTAACACTGATCTATGAATCATTCAACTATAAAAAAGACACCCAGCTTAAGGGCTGAAGCAGTGTTGGGTCTACACATAACAGACAACTATAAATAACTAACAGTAGACAACAAGAACCAGTTTTAAATTATATCTTCAGCACTTTGTTACTAGCATCTGTCAAAAAAAACCACATAATTTGTTTCACTTTCTTTAGTTCAGTCTACAAAAAATAAAAAACACAGTTTGACAGGCATAAAATCGACACCACCGTGATGGTTCCCAAAGAGCTATTTTCTAAAAATCTGCCATATTTGCGTGATTTGCAGTGTGCTCTTAAAAAATCTGAGCAAACTGTACAGGTGGAAGACAAAAGAAGAAGCGGCTACAAACTATCTAACTGAAGAACTCTTCATGAAGACTAGTTACTGTACAGAATATTCAAGATGCTGAACAAAGGTGTTCAAACCCTATTTCCATGTATGTTTTTAAACGTTTTGCTAAATCACCATTTTCATGAAGAGTATGAACTGGACACCTTTAGGAAAAAGTTGTAATTGAAAAGATGTGCTGTGAAATGAGCGCTCAAGGGCCATCTACAAAGAACAACACAAAAAAAAGCTACAAAAGCATGCAACTTGGGCAGTGTAGTGTCACCAGAAATAATTTCACACATCACTGCCCTCCTGTAGGTTATTGCAGGAACTTAGTTCAGAAAAAAGTCTTTTCCCTGTTTAATTATATGAAGGAAAAATATGTATTAACAACTTCACTGTTACAGTATGCTTTCTTATCAAAAATGACTTCACACATCAGTGGATTGAATAAAACTGCAACAGTTTTGGAGCTGAAAGGCAGGAGAAACGGGAAGGCCACAGATGGATGTAGTGAAGGAGAACTTGGAGATGGCTGGTGTGGCTGTAGCGGATTGATAAAGGACTGATAATCCACTCTGAGAGCAGACAAGACAATAAGTAATTAGACTGGGCCCCACCCACCAGTGTCTGTTACATTGTTAGGTTGAAAGTGTTAAAAGAACAAGAAAAAGCTGACTTGTTCTTGCCAAGAAGAAACCGCAGGGCTAAAACATGAAGCCACTGCAGTTCCTCTAGTGGCCACTTGGAGGAGAGTCCTGCAGACGCAGCTGTAGCTTCAACTTTTTTTAACTGGACTCCATCCATCCATCCATCCATCCATCCATCCCCATCCAAGAAGTCTGAGCTGTAGTTCTGGTCAGTGAAATTAGTCAGTTATTTGTCTGTATCTGAGCATTGTATTAATGCAGCTTTCCAACCCTTGGCTCATAACTGAGCACGCCAACCTTTAAATATGGTCACTTCAGGCTCCATAAATACATGGCAGTGGCCAAAAAGCTAAAACATGAAGTTTCGTAATAGGGAGACAGCAAACTTAAGGGTGATGTTACGGTGGCAGCATTCATATCCAGGACTATTGCAGATTTCTTTTTATGAAAGTAAGACAATGAAAGTCTGATCGGCTGAACTGGAGTCGCCCATACAGTCATACCTGGGCATCAAAAGAACTGCCTCCATCCTTGTTCAAAAGACAGACCCTGAAAAGTTGGGTTGCATTGCAACCACCAAATAGCACTTAGCACTTGTTAAGCAACTACACACAAAAAGATATTTAAATAAATACAGAAAACCAGTGCAGTTTCATCAATAAGCATTGCAGAAAGCTCTGTAAGAGGGAGAATCAATCCTGTGTGTGCTGAATAATGGAAAGATTGCATTTGTACAAAGAACCTCAGGCTGTCAATCATAAAGCCTCGATTGAAAAAAAGACAAATAGGAAAAAAGAGACTTAACTCAAACGATGTACTTCAGCAACTGAGCGGAAAGTACAGCAAAGTGTTCTTCAGCTGAGGTGAACTGGAACAACACACTAAACCCCTGGCAGCTTCATCCCTGACCTCCACCTTCTGTGACCACAGAAGAGAAGGGCTGATTTGACATCCAAATTGTTGTCTCTGAATAAACACTCCAGTGATGTAACTGCCATTCACTGACTAACATATTCTTTCAGCTTTCAGGCAAAGAGAAAAGGGAAGAAAAAGAAAATCAAATTTAAATTAAATTTTGTTAAAATTTTTACTCTTTTCGTCCAAAAGAAGAATAATGGACACAGGGATGAATAGATCATGTTTTTTTAAACAGAAGGACATTCATTTTACTCGTCATTTCCCATTTATCCATTTAATGGGTTTATAACAATAAAAAAAAAGATATATTCACAAACCAACTGCAGCCTAGTTTCCCTCAGACATCAGTGCACTTTATCATAAGCACTGTCTTTTCATTGTGTTCAATTTTCTTATTCAAACATCACACATTTCCATTTCTATTTTGGAAAATGTTTGGGAAGAAAAGGAACAAATGAATGAAAAATAAGCTTCAGGGCTGGACTGCATTTGTTACTAAATGAAGTTTAATATGTTAAGTCTAAGCCTGATAAAGACTTTGCTGCATAATTACGTTGTTCAAATCTATTAAACCTAGTAAGGGTGAACATTTTAGCATAAATATTCACTGCAAACAATTTTAATGTGGTGAAGCTTTTTACAAGTCTACTCAGTTATGTGCAGACTGGACCTAGTAGATGACCTCAGCAGCCGTGGTCATTTTTGACTCTGCACGTTTCTCCTGTTTTGATGATAGCATCTAAAACTCCCGTTACACACATGCCTAGAGACTGGCTGGAGAACCCTTGGCAACCATTGGCTCTTAGGGAAAAATGTTTATTCCCCAACTGGTTGGCAAGTGGTTGCTGGCTGTCGCTAGGTGAAACTGGTCACAAAAGACTTATATATCATGTTTAACCTAGAGTAGCGAAAGACCGCGGGGGGTTTGAAAATGATGTGAGTTCACTGTTCTCACCCCAGCTATCTGTTGAGCTGGTGGGTAACAGACGTCTCCGAAAACACTTTTGCAAATATGTGATGTCTTGATAAACCGAGCAGATATTTGAAGTGTACACAGCTACATTCTCGCCTGAAAATATGTTAAACGTTTATTTTGTGACCCAGAAAAAGTAATAAGAGTAATATTAAAACTAACTAGCTTCAGCCATTGTTGGAAACTGGAATTGGCTGGGCCACGCTATGAATTCTGGGATATGGTGGGCCACGAAGGATACACCCGACCCGTCCTTCAAATCTGGGGAAAAGGATGACACATTTGTCTGATGCATTTGGAGGAGTCTACGAATTTGGACAGCCTTCGTCGCATCGCTGTGACGTAATCGGCCTACAAATGCGGCCTCAGGAGGATGCAGCCTATGAATTTCGACACCCCCAAAGAGGATGCCTCCTTGTTGTTGCTTTGGTTGTTAGGAGATTGCCACAGTCATCCACAGTTAGTATGAAAGAAACCTGTCTGCAAACACTTGCTTAATGTTCATCGAGTAGTAGTGAAACTTGAAAAAGTGTAACAAAAACCTAAAACTGAGAGTTTTTACCTTCAAAGTAAACATTGGGCTTCAGCACCGAAACCAACACAAAAGGTACAACTTTTGTTTTGAAGGTGAGCATCTCCTTTTTCTATTTGCATCACTGCTCAGTGAGTAGTTGGCAGTGGGTTGCAGACAAGTGGCTGCAGTAATCTGACCAAAGCAGTCACAAGAAGTTTGTCGGTGCTGCACTGTATACCCAACCAATTTTATCTTGCAACTGCCAGTAGACCCCAGCAACCGTTCACCAACCTGTTGAGAAAACCTTATTTTCCCCTTTTCAACCACAGGTTGCCAGGAGGTCTCTAGGCCAGATTGACTGAGACCCAATCTCACCAAAGTACAAAATGTTTTATCAGGCTGGCAACTGCTAGTTTGCATCATAATCTGCTGTTCATATTGTTTAACCCTCAAGCAACCTGTAGATGAGGAGCCAACTACACCTCCCACAGATGTTTAATTCCTCCAAACCGTTCAATCTAAAGTGTTTCACTAGACAGACTGTGATTATAAAACATCTTCATTACTTGGAAAGCTTTAAGAATCATTATGAAAACAGATGGTTCCACACTCTAGATATGTATAACTGAAAAAACAAATAATTAAAATCTTCGCTCATATTATAGGAGTGTGACATCTGCTGCAAACACACAATTAGGTCCGTAAGTGTTTGGACAGTGACTGTTTTTTTTTGTAGTTTGCTTCGATGAACCTCCACAGTAGCTTTCAAATTAAACCATCCACATGTGCATTAACTCTTTTTTAGCAATTATAGATATTTTTTTATATATAGCTAACCAATTTCAGAGACATAAATGAAACTGGACAAACTAACACAATTTTAAAAATGACGTTTGTTTTCAATATTTGGATGAAAATCCTTTGGACTCAATGACTCCATGAAATCTAGTCTTTACTGCTGCCAGTAAACCCTAATAAAAATTGCCTCAGCAGTTTCTTTTCTCTATAATAAGGCTTAAGTAGCTTTATCTCTTGCAAGCTTTAGTTCTGCTACTCATACGCACAGCTTCACAACATTACAGTTTCATTAACGGCTCAGTCCAAACCATTCTTAACTCTCAGTGGTGCCTCTGTAATCATACCAGCATTAATGTTTGTGGTAAACGGTGAAAGGCTGCGGCCATATTATGATAAATGTTTCTTTGTCTTTAAGAGAGGATTTGGGTACACCACCATAAGGTAGTGTGCAAAAGTCTTGAGCCACCCCTCATTTCTTTACCATTTTCTTTCACGGAGCCAGACTTTCTCATCATTTTTAAGTGGTCTTGAGCAATCACTCTACAGAGTTTCTGAAGGTCTTTCAGAGCTTTTTCTTTTCTCTTTTCTTTTTCACTGATTTTCAGCCCGGTCCTTATCTGACAATTTTCATAGGAATTCTTTTTTTTTTCAGCCACATAACACTGACCTATGAGTCATTCTAGCATTTTAAAAAAATGCATCTAACTCAAGAGACAAACCAGTCTTGTGTCTACACATAACAGACAACTTACCAAAGAATCCATTTTAAATCACATCTTTAGGAACATTTTTACTTGAAGCCTGTCAGAAAAAATAACATTTCTTCTCATTTCTTTGGTTGAACCGATGGAAAAATGGTAAATTTAACACAGTTTGATAGGCATGAGATAGTATTTTTGCAACAACAAGGTGATTCCCAAAGAGCTATTAGTAAAATTGCAGAAAACTGGACAAGTCAAATATGTGGCAGGGCTAAACTCTGCTGCATTTCATCCAGTGGTTTGGGGGATCTTACAGTACAGTACAATCAGTACAATCTGGAATGTGTCTGTTTGGGAACAACAGTCATTTTGGCAAAAGCGTACCTGAAATGGAACTCTAATGGTCATGAATTGGCTTCCCCAGAGATTTAACATGATTGAACCAGTGTGGGATCAGCTTGACAGAGAATAAAGCAAAAGGCAGCTGACATCTAAAGAAGAGCTTTGAAGGTCCTTCAAGAGGCCCTGAGAACTATTCCTGATCATTACTTAAAGAAATTACAAGAAAGCTTTCCTAAGAGGCAGAATTGTACAAACTCTGTTTTTACCTTAAATACCTCATTTCCATGTATTTGCAGATGTAATTGCTGAACCCATATCTCATTTTCCTAGGAAAATAAAAAGAATTAAGGATCGGCGTGTGCTGTACAAATCAACATCTGTCAGTTTGCAGTGCAGGTTTTGCCATCATGCCACAAGCAGCTGCTCCATTTTGAATCCTAAATAGCTGAAGATGTGAAAGCTATCCATGTCTGTGATTCAAAGCACAACCACAGCATGCATCTCTGCCTCACTAGAGCTTCTTGAGCCGGCTGGAGGCTTTATCAGATTTCAGGGCTATTTTTGTTAAATCTGTAACTTTTGGGAAATGTTTCCTAACAAATCAGTACACCACCCTGTGTGGCCCATCTGTAGAATTATCTTTTTAAACCAAGATAATCTATTTCTATCACTCTGTCAGCCATATTACAAATCACCTCGTCTCCACACATGGGAATAAAATCAGAGCCGCATCTTGTGTGTTTGTGTATTCAGGTGTGACGGCTGCTTACGCTGAACGCTTATCACTCTTAATGAAAAAGTAAAGCTGTTTCCGTGCTCCTTTTATCCATGTTGACAGGAACCAGCTGCTACTCCGATTAGATAAGTGGCTCTCTTTTCAGGCTGTAACCTTCACAGACCCACTTCTTAGTTTCCTTTAATCCCTGTCTTCAAGTTCATTTTTCTTTGGACAGGCTCTCTGCTCGTCTCAAGTCTCACCAGGTTTCAAAATGTCAACAGAGGAGAGTAAGTTTAAGTAAAGTGCAGGAACTCTGCATCTCTTAATTGAATCTTGGAGTATACTTCCACATCTATTCATGAGTCTTTTTTATCTGATCATTTAGAGCTCTGAGACTTCTATACCCACATTTTTAATATGAGCATGTCCTCACAGACTCTGTGAAAATGAGTTAACATATATACATAATTGAAACGCTCTCGTAACATGTCTTTTAAAAGTCATATTTGCTTTAGAGACCACGCTAAATGAGCTGCACACTAAAAGCTGCAGACCCCTAGTTTACAGCCAGTGCTGTGCAATAATTACATCCAGTTTTAGCCAAAAATGAGCTCTTACGTACATGTAAAGTTAAATAATTCCTGATTCTGATTCCTCTTTTTCTCCCTGCTCTTTGTAGTTCCCTGTCTGTCTTCATGTTTCTCCGTGTTATTTCTTTCTTTTTCTTTTGATTATTTGTTCTTTGTTTCAGAGTTGGATTTTCTCTTAAGGCCCAGTCACAGAGACATAAGTAATCTCCAACCAGTTATGAGTGGGTGCTGGTTCTTGACAGTCACTGTTAAATCAAATGCTGAAGCCCAGGTCTAGACACCAGTCAGTGAACTCCTGCGAACCACTAGTCGCTAGAGGAAGTTGGTCACAAAATCGGTTGCTATCAGAATATTATGGTTGCTCTTTGTTTGTGAGGAAGACTCCAACTTGTCTGCAAACTCTCATCAACTGTTAACTGTGAAGAGTGCACCATAAACCAGAAATTGAGACTTTAAGGTAAAAGTTGTGACTTACTGCTGCAACCAGCATGTTGCAAAAGGCTGGTGGTTAACAGGTTTCACCGACTGGTCTCAGGTCCTCCATATTTTCAGCAATCTATTTCTCCAAGTTTCACTATCATTTGGCGAGTATTTGCTGAGTGCTTATTAAAGACGAGTCTGTATCTTCAATGCAATCTGCAATAGATCAAAGTCATCACAAGGAGGTTGTCATCTTCTTTGCAACTATCTTCACTTAGTGATGGTCAGCAACCACTCACCACCACCTGGCGCCCACTTAGCAACCAGTGGTCACAAGGTGATTGTGAAAGACACCTGTGTCTCTCCTTTGCTTTTTGTTTTTGTCAGATCTTCTGTTCACCTTCCTGTGTCCTCTGTTTGAGTTCCTGCCTATGTCTCTTGTTCCATTATTTTGGAGTTTCATTGTTTCCTCATTGTCTCTATTTTGTATACCCTGCAGCCTACCTGTAGCACTTTTATTAATGCATTCAGCACTCCAAAATTGAGCAAAAACAACTGAAAAATTAAGAAAATGCATAAATGCCAAAGTGGAATTTCTCTAATGGCCACTTGAGGCTGGCTTTAGGTACTCAAAAGTTGTTCCCTTTTATTTTTATTTTTGTTTTTTCGTGATAGTGTTTCATTGGATAAAGATTCCTACCTGCTGTCAACATGTTTCTGTGAAATACATGGCAGTACGCACAACAGTGCGCACAATATATTCTCAAATCCTTCCCTTGAAGCATCTTTATTGTCCACTTGTCTCATACTGTGTATGATAAGATGTATTTTTTGATTATTCCCATCAGTTTCTGCAGTTTGATTATCTGCATGGTCTGTATATCATTTCTGTAGGGATTGTTGTTATTCTGCTTGTCATGCAGCAGCACTGCCATAGAAGGAAGGGTGTAATCATGTGGAGGAAAAACTGACAGAAAGCTAAAAATAAATCCAACAAACAAAACCTTTGTGAGCATTTGTAATAGAAACACTAATAAATCTCATCCTAGAATCAGTATCTGGTTTTATTTATCTTAACTTCAAAGTTTCTGTTTTTACTGCTTGAAGAAATGTGCATGGCACCAAAAACCTGCAATCTCTGCAAAGACAATGCCTCTAAAGTGTTCGGAGGACAAGAATTCCCCTAAGAGGAGCTCACATCACACTCCATGTATGTTCACACAGTATAAAGGTTGTATAGCCTCTCAGAGACTGCAGCACTTTGATAGTGGCTCAGCACACTAAAGGGTCCTTTACGTTTGAAGCAATAATACCTTCACATTGCAGAGGAGAGAAATGCATTTATCTCAGAATGTTCAATAGCCTTTGAGATAGATAGATAGATAGATGCTTAAAATACAGAAATCAATAAAATTGTATACATGAATAATTTGTACTATACACATACATACAAATACTAATACTAGTGTGTGTTTATTGTTTGAACCTGATGAACTCTGTGGCTGCCCTCCAATCTTCCATTCAGTGATGGTTTCCCATTAAGATTCTGGGAGTGTTCACCACTTTATTACAGAAACACCACCATGTGAGAGCACAGAGGTAATGTACAGAGGCTGTTTGTACCAACAAGGCTTAAGCTAAGTTACCCTCTCACATGCTCCAGTGATGACCTCTGGTTTCTTTATTTATACATATATTTGTGTTTATGTGCATCGCATACATGTTCATCAAAACTGCACTTTCTACCAGCACAAGCTGGTAGAAAGCTGGTCCATGATCTCATCCAGTGCCATTTTAAAATTAACAACACTGCCACTAGTGGGGAGAAAACTGTGGGCCAGTTCATGACCAGGTCCTTGCCCTCTCCTCACCTCAACATGTAAGCACTAGCTCTCCTTCCTCATTCCTTGCTCATACATACCAGCACACCATTTACAAAGTGTTTTTCTTGCTATGACAGTGTCACGGCTGAAGGCCAAACCAGGTAAACGGACTCAATTGCAGATACAAACGGAGGCACTGGTAAACGTGATTACAAGACTTTATTTAAAAACAGAAAATTACAACTATGACGTGACTATGAACTGTCAGCTATGATGCTACGTGAGCTATGAAACATACGTGAGATTCTAAGAAGTAGAGTAGCAAACGTGAACTGTACAATAAACGTGGAGTACTAGGAAACTATATACACATGAAATCTGTGGCGTGGGGAAAAGGGGAGTCAGGCCGGAGAACGAAACCAGGAGTCTTTGAGTCACTGTAACGAGAGGAGACAGAGTTCAGAAGATGTTCCAGTGCAGAGCAAACATGGACAAGTACTGTCTTACTTATTGCAGGTGGAGGAATGGCATGAGAGGGGTAAGTGGGGTAAGTGGGGTAAGTGGGGCGAGTGCGACGGTGATGGTTCCAGCCAGTGATGATCCGTGGTATTCAGTAACTGAGGCAGGGAGGCAGGCAGGTAGGAGAAGTGAGCATGAGCTCTTCCGTTAAACCAAATGAAAGTGAGTACTGTCAGAGTTAGAGCGTGGAGATCGGATGGATGACTGCAAGCAAAGAAACACTCGGTGAACAGAGAATATCGCTAGAATGATATCACAAGAACTGTGATGACATACAATAACAGAGGTTAGCTGAAGATCTGGCGAAGAGTAGTTGTGGGCGCTGGTCTTAAGTAGCTTAATTGCCAACAGGTGTGGACTGCACGCTGGAATGCACTCCCCCGGACCATGACTGACCTGCCACAGCCTTACCCATAATCATGGTTGTTTCTAATCTTTTACATGAAAGGTAATTTTCCACATTAACTTTACATTGAGCAGATTTATATGCTGTATTTTAAAGCTTCATTAATCAATGATTTTTCACTTATATAGATGGAGAAAAAAAACAAAACCTCAGTGTGATTAAAAAAAAAAAAAAAAACTAGTTTCCGTACAGAATTTGTAGTTTTTCAAATTCAATTTTGATTTGTTTGCTATCAAAATATTTTAATATACTTTTGTAAAAGCCAGCGGTAGGCCTGCTTTCCTGAATGAGTTGTTTTAGAAATATATGGCACTCAGGACATTAACAGTAAAAACATACACATTTTTAGAATATAATGCTGGAGTTTAAAGAGAATAGAAGATATTTATACTGACCTCAACCTTAAAAATCTGCAGCAGCAATATTAGTACCTGATGCAGATCACCTTTGCAAAGTGAAGGTATGTTTTAAACTGGTCCGGTTTCTGCTTATTTGTTCATTATTTCTAGTGTTTAGGCGTTCCTGTGCCTCCTTTGTGTTCCTTCTTGTCATCCTTGTCTCCACATTCGTGTATTTCCTGTTTTACTTTGGAAAGTGTCACATCCTGTGTTCAGTGTTTTTAGTTTAGCTTCCCCATTGTCTCCTCTTGTCTGATTACTCTCAGCTGTGTTCCACCAAGTTTAGGTTTTGTTAGTGTTTTCAGTTCATCCCTTCGTTGGTTACTTTGAAGAGTTTTTTGTACAGCCACCCCAAAAAAAGGCTTGCTTTCAGTTTAACATCATCCTGCTACACCGTGTCTGCATTTGGGTCCCATCTCTCTCGTTTCCACTCTCTAAAATTCAAGCACACCCTCTGTTATGGTTTGTAATTCACCACCAGACATAGTATTAGTCCAATAATCCATTAAAATGCTCCAGAAGGCTCCAGCAGCTCACACAGAGATTTGAAAAGGTCAGAGTTGTTATGAGAGGTGAAATTATCTATAGAGGCCAAAACTGTTTGTCCCAGAATATAAATAAGATTAATTATGTAGTATGCATTGTTGTAAATTTGTGCCTGTTGAGTCTTTGAGAGACTCCCTTTTGGAGTCAGGCTAACGTGGCCGTTAGAGGAACTGCAGATTTTGGCTCTGGTCAAAATAGCATCACTCAGCTAAAGCTGTTTAACTCTTTAAACTAAATTTCTGTGTTTCTGTAATTTTGTTCATTTGTTTGTGTTTTTCTGTGACTTTTTATATGTGTATATCTTTTTTTGTATTCAAATGCTTCTGGTGCTTATTTATGCATGGATGTTTTTGCATCTTTGCTTTTCTGCCTCTGTCTCTAAAAACCATGAACTTGCAGGGATGTACACTCCAAATCAGACAAATTCACATGACTGGAAATACATGCTGAGCTAAAAGTGTCTTCTAAATAAAATAAACATCAAATTAGTGGATGGGGAACAATTTGAGCTAATCAGAAAAGTGGTTAAAACTTTATATATAACTGTTTTTAAAGTCTGTGTATTGACCTTTATGTTTAAAATGAACGGGGAACCCTTTCAAGTTTAGGTAAACTCCCCTGTGTGTGTTTCTTGTGATGTTTTTTACTCAATCTGCTAACGGTAAAGGTCACAGATGTTAAACCGTTGTGACTGTTCAGAGATCATAGAAATATATTTATGGTCGTGGTCAAGTGGTGATTCATACCTTAATGGAGACAAAGGGAATAATAAACCTGAATGCATAAAAAATCAGTCAACAATCAGTTTTTGTTTAACTGAGAAAAAAAATTTCACATTTAAGATGCAGCAACAACAGCACCGATACTCTAAGACCTTCTTTCAAGGACAAAAAAAATCAACGAGCCCACAAGAGCGACAGTTTGGTTTTGAAACATCCACAATCATCTTGACCTGGTTTGCTATCTGTGAAAGAAATAGAAAACGCTGCACAAATTAAAGTAAATGATTCAGCACAGACATAATTGAGGAGTTGTTTGGGGGCATTCAGCTTTCCCTCTGGAAATGAGTGTTTTTTAGCCTCTAACAGAGGAGCAGATGAATAGCTATTATGAGGAGGAGTCGATGAAAACAAGAGAGGACAAAAGATTATTTCTGTCCACGTACAGCGAAGCCTTCAGTCAGTGAATGTAAGTTAAAAAAGCATTTACATGTGGCTCATCATCTTTTAAGAAGCTGGTGAATAAAAGGCAGTGAGTCATCACGCTGCTTTTGATGATGGATGGATTTGTCACAAAGGTGATGGATTGTTTCTCAGCTGACCTTGAACACTAAATGACCACATTTTTGATCAAAAGAAGAGAAACTGCTCTGTGAAGAAGAAATAATATTTTGACTTAAATGTCAGCGAGGGGAGCCATAAGAATGCTTTTTAAATGGCAAGCAGGTCACGGTCCCTAACCTCTGATACTACTTTAAGGCAGCTGGAGATGCACCACAGTAAGTACATATCATTATATGATAGTGCTATCATTCCCTCCACACTCCGTTGTCATGTCTAGAGATGGGAATTAAGAACTGGTTCTTGTAGAGAGCTGGTTCCCAGTAGTCTAGTTCCTTGGAATTGTTAGTCTGCTTCACTATTGACCTCGCTTACCGGTAACATTGCACTTGCGCTACAATCAGCTGATTTCAGTTTGTCAGAGGAGAAAATTATTAGCAGTCTGGATTTGGACATTACTTTTATAATTATTGCATAACAGACTAGAACGTGATGGTAAAGTGCATCCAGAACAGGAACAACTGACTTAAGCTGCCAAGACAACTTGAGCTCTTTGCAAGCATGCTAATCCATGCTAATGCTGAGCTAGCTAAGGACCCAGACTGATGAATGCCGAGCCCAGCAGACCAGACCCTGACCTTAAACAGAAAACAAATTCATGAGCAGTCAGGCTGCAGCCTCTGTTTCTATCTGTTCATGTTTCTACAATCACTGTGGTGATCACTCTGAACTCTCTTTATGCTGGTTTTCAAGTTTGCATTCACACCTGAATACTAAGAAAAATGCAATAGGGAACTGAGGGAGACGTGGGAGCACACGGCGAACACAGCTGACACGAGTCATAACAAGACAGGGGAAGAGCAAACACAACATGGCGTACACTGATGGGAGACTATCAAAGTAAAACAGGAAGTACACAGAGACGCAGACTGGACGGGGAGAGAGAACATGACGAGCTGGGGAACATAGATGAACATGATGGAATAAAACACGAGGAGAAACACGGCACGAGAACTCACACAATTAAATAAACACAGAGACACAGACGGCAAAGACACAACAGGGAATCTAATAAACAAAAGCTAAACAGAATAACCAAGTCACTATAACACACAATAACAAAGTAGATTGACATAATACCAAATGACAAAAACACAAGAAACTCGCACTTGCACTGGAGTGGCTTGCAGCTGAATGTAAAGAGGCAGGAACACCTTAACACCTTATTCTTATTTGATAAAACAGTTTTCCCTTTTGGTTCTAAGATGTTATGACGCCACCCACCACTAGCCAGAGCAGCACCTTTCTCTCTTTGTGGCAAGACGTTAGAAGTGAACAAGGTGTGAATTAAGCGGATGTGGATGCTAGCCTCCTAACGTCAGCCACACTCGGCAAACTAATCTCAAATTATGTTCGCAACCCTAACATCATCCATTTAACCGCGCTTAGCTTTGGCTATTTTCTAAGATGTTATGACGCCACCCACCACTAGCCAGAGCAGCACCTTTCTCTCTTTGTGGCAAATCACGTTAGAAGCCATCACACACGCCCTCGCTGACCACGAAACGTGAAAACAAGGTACGAGTTTGAATTTAACGTAATCGCGGGTAGACGATGTGGGTACTATTGCTCTTAAATACTTCCTAAACGTCAGCCCACACTCGGCAAAATTAATCCCTCAATTATTTCGCCAACCCACATCATTTTCCATTTAACCGCGCTTAGCTTGGCCCATTTTCTAAGGGTTTTCTTACTTTAGACTAGCCAGCAAGGCTAAAAACTTTGTTGTGCCCAAGCTTGCATCGTTCAGTAATCCCTCAAAACTAAATGGCTTCAATCAGAGTATATATACAGTGGGGCAAAAAAGTATTTAGTCAGCCACCGATTGTGCAAGTTCCCCCACTAAAATGATGACAGAGGTCAGTAATTTGCACCAGAGGTACACTTCAACTGTGAGAGACAGAATGTGAAAAAAAAATCCATGAATCCACATGGTAGGATTTGTAAAGAATTTATTCGTAAATCAGGGTGGAAAATAAGTATTTGGTCACCTCAAACAAGGAAGGCTCACAACCTGTAACTCTCGTGAGCTTTCTGTCCACAGACCTGTACGTCTTCTGTAAGAAGCTTTTCTGTCCCCCACTCGTTACCTGTATGAATGGCACCTGTTTGAACTCATCATCTGTATAAAAGACACCTGTCCACAGCCTCAAACAGTCAGACTCCAAACTCCGCCATGGCCAAGACCAAAGAGCTTTCGAAGGACACCAGGAAAAGTATTGTAGACCTGCACCAGACTGGGAAGAGTGAATCTACAATAGGCAAGCAGCTTGGTGTGAAAAAATCAACTGTGGGAGCAATCATCAGAAAATGGAAGACATACAAGACCACTGATAATCTGTTTGGAGGAAGAAGAATACTGAGTTGCATCCCAAGAACACCATACCTACTGTGAAGCATGGGGGTGGAAACATCATGCTATGGGGCTGTTTTTCTGCCAAGGGGACAGGACGACTGATCCGTGTTAAGGACAGAATGAATGGGGCCATGTATCGTGAGATTTTGAGCCAAAACCTCCTTCCATCAGTGAGAACTTTGAAGATGAAACGAGGCTGGGTCTTCCAACATGACAATGATCCAAAACACACCGCCCGGGCAACAAAGGAGTGGCTCCGTAAGAAGCATTTGAAAGTCCTGGAGTGGCCTAGCCAGTCTCCAGACCTCAACCCCATAGAAAATCTGTGGCGGGAGTTGAAAGTCCGTGTTGCTCGGCGACAGCCCCAAAACATCACTGCTCTCGAGAAGATCTGCATGGAGGAATGGGCCAAAATACCAGCTACTGTGTGTGCAAACCTGGTAAAGACCTATAGTAAACGTTTGACCTCTGTTATTGCCAACAAAGGTTATGTTACAAAGTATTGAGTTGTATTTTTGTTATTGACCAAATACTTATTTTCCACCCTGATTTACGAATAAATTCTTTACAAATCCTACCATGTGGATTCATGGATTTTTTTTTTCACATTCTGTCTCTCACAGTTGAAGTGTACCTCTGGTGCAAATTACTGACCTCTGTCATCATTTTAGGTGGGGGAACTTGCACAATCGGTGGCTGACTAAATACTTTTTTGCCCCACTGTAACTCTAACAAACAAACAGAAATAGCAAACTAGGCGATTTTTCTGAACAATAAAATCCAGTCAAAAATAAATGTAAAAAATTTAATGTTTGCATCTGTGGGCCAGAACAGCACCTTCAATTACTGAATAATTAAATCTGATAGGCTGGTTAATGCACATAATTATTAAATGAGAGTAATTTTTCCTGTGCTGCAGCAGGGCATTGCTTCTGGTAACATTTATATACTTGCTTGATAAAAATGATATCCCACAGCCCTCTTAAACTCTCAGCACAGCCTTTTTCCTTCTCATCGCAGTGATGCCTTCATGGCACAAACGTAGAGCTGTGGTCATACAGTAGTACATAAGCATAGAGGTACAAAGATTAAACATTTTTAAGCAGCAGCCAATTTCAAATGCAACTTTTTAATCAAACCAACAAATATCAGCAAACACACAAAACTGTTTTTTGTGACTTTTGTGACTATGCAAACACTGCACTACACAGTTTAGTGCAGGCTACACTAATGTTATTGTAGGATCTTTACCTTACGATATAAAATGCCCTGAGGCTGTTTATGTTTTGAATTGGTGCTAATCAATCAAACTGCTTTTAATTTAACCAATTTACTGTGATAACACTTATATTGATGCACTATATTGGACTGGTTACATCTAGGGTTCTGTTACTAGGTTATATCACGGGCGGCAGATATCAATTTATATTTTAGGTGATGAAGCTGATTAGATTCACTCACTGAAGTCTGCTTTTTATACTAGCTTCATAATGTCTGCAGGTTAGAAATCTGCTCACATAACACCTGCTTATATCTTTTTGAGTTAACTTGGCTAAATCTATAAAGAGCAGTGAATATTGCGGTAGGAGCACAGGTCAGCTGTTCACAAAGGAAAATCTGCTGGAGCTCACAAAGCAAATTATGTGACTTATATCTATGTAATTATTTTCTTCATGATGCACTGCTACGCCTCATCTTAGGGTAACCCACCTGCCAAATCAAGTTTAACCTCTGTGTGTATCCAGTGTGTAGACATATGAACTGTCTCTAATATCAAAACTCCTCAGTATTCAGTATTCAGTCGTCCAGAAGACCTTCTGCTACTGCTGCAAAGCCCTTAAAATGAAACAAGAGATACCCACAGGCATGCCCTCTTGATTAGCTGTGGTGTCATTTTGAGTATTTTAAAATGCAATTTGAAAGGTAACGTGACCTTCTGCACAGTTAATTGGTAATAAAGTAATGAACAGGTTTCTCTGTCTGTGTGATGCATCCAAAACACCTGCCTGACTTCATCGTGGCTCTATTTAAAACATCTTTTTTTAAAGTCTGAGTACAGTAAAGTGGTACTGGTAAAAAAGGTTTATTTAAGTACATAAACAGAAATTTACTTTGTAAATCGGGTGATTTTGCTGCCACGTGCTGAATTCTTACTGTTCTTTTCTTTCCTTTTCAGTATGTCTGCACGTTTTCTGGGATTTAATTAATTTAATTTAATTAATTATTATTCACTTGTATCTCTCTGAGTTGCGTATTGCCTGAAATCTATTAAGTGCAAAATTATGAAGCCAAACTTCATGATTATGAAGCTTCTGTGAGAACAAATACACTATATATATCTTAATATTTGCTGTAGTACTAATCACTCTGTTTTCCAAGGAGCAAACACAAATCATAAAAGTTGAAGTCATAAATCAATTATAGTGATAATATTAAAGAGACTCTACATCTCTAAGTGAGAAATGGGCTAATTTTCTCAAACATCTTTACAGCTGAACTTTTTGCTACCGAAGGGGTCGCCCCCTGCTGGCCATTAGAAAGCAGGTTTAAGGAATTTCATCACATTTTTAATGCAACCCTAACCCTAACAATGCAATATGCAAAGTGTCGGATGCAGCGAATAAAGCACACCATCACTGGACTCCAGAGCAGTGCAGACGTGTTCTCTGGAGTGATGAATCAGGTTTCTCTGTCTGACAATATGATGGGTGAGTCTGGTTTTTGCAGTTTGCAGGAGAACAGTACTTCTCTGAGTGCAGTGTGTTAAGTGTAAAGTTTGGTGGTGTCGGGTTGTTTTTAAGGAGTTCAGGATTTCAGGAATTGTCCAAAGGAACATTTTGGACAACTTCATACTCCCAACTTTGTGGGAACAGTTTGGCGATGGCCCCTTCCTGTTCCAACATAGCTGGGCAACTTCCACAAAGCGAGGTCCATAATAGATGAGCAAGTTTGCAGTGGAAGAACTGACCTCAACCCCATGGATACCTTTGGGATCATTTAGAGTGGAGACTATGAACTAGGACTTCTCGTCTAACATCAGTGTCGAATGTTCAAAACGTCCCCTAAAGTCACTCCTTAACCTTGCAGGAAGCCTTCCCAGAAGAATTGAAGCTGGTCCAAAGGGTGGACCAAGATCACATTAAATCCTGTGGATTAAGAACGGGATGTCACTCAAGTTGGTAATTTGTTTACTGAGCATAAATGAACTTTTGCACCTCAGAATCAGTTTGGTGCACTGCATTCTCCAGCCATTGGTCATGTGACACAAAAAGGGTCCACACAATATCAACGTCATTAGTGCCACTGTAGTGCAACTGACTCAAGGTGACTGAGGCTGGACTACACCGCCTGCTGGATGCTGGCATGGCATGCATGTCCAAGTTGTTGCTGCAACCCAGGATGTCCATGAAAGTGCCGTGTGGTACTTGTGTCAGTCTTGCGGCACCCCGGCAGTGTGCAGGTGGGCTTTGTTCTGCTCAAACAGAACAAAGCCCACCTACGCACTGGCAGAGAAGTGTAGGTCTTTCTGCATTTCTGATATGTCATGTGTAGATGGGAGATAGCCATACCACCTATTAAAAATCTTGTATATACATGTGTTATAGTTTTGGACAGACAAGGTGTAGTTCAGTGATTCAGTTTAGCTGGTAAAGCTGTTAAATCACCACACCTCTAACTTTGAGTCTTACTGGTATCCAAATGGATTAGTAATACAGGAATTCACCCTGTATAGAGCTGTATATTGTTGCATGCTGTAAACATGATTATTTCTGCTGTAAAGTTGAGCTTTTTAACACTATTTCATGGTTATTAGAGGAACTGCAGATTTTCACTGACGTTATTTTTCAGCTCTGGGTTTGCTGCTCGGATTAAAAATGAATCGGAACACGTTTTGCACACCAGTCCATTTCAAATAACTGTTTGTTTTTTCTGTTGACTTTTTGCAGTTCGATTGTTTCATTTAACGATGATGTCATAAGTACACTGTTTACTGTATCAAATGTTTGTTATATAACATAATGTGAGTATCCAGCAGAGATACTTAGCTGCTACATTTTATGTGACTTTCCAACACTGTTATAGTGCATTATGCCTACACACCGCTGCTGTAAATAGATCTGCTTTCCTTACCTAAAGCTCACGGATCTGACAAGGCAGCATTTGCATTATAGATATGTGGTTACCGTGGCAACTTAGTCAAACACAATGACCTTAAGCGAGAGGCTAAAGAGGAGTGTTGGAAATCAAAGTTTCACATGTGGAAGCGTGTCTGCTTTGGCATGAGGGCCTGTTGTTGGGACTTAATGACCAAATCAAAACACTGAGTACACTTGTTTATGCAGGCGAGGAGATTCTAAATGGCACAAAATGGGATGGATGGCACCTCAATAATTACCAATATCAAGGACAATTTTGCCTCTCTTCTGTCGCACCTGCGCTTTATGCAGCAGGTTCAAACCGCTTCGTCCTCATGACTCGCTGCTGCTGTTTCAGACCGTCGCCACCGCAGCTGCTGGAGCCCACTTTGGAGGCAATTATTTTTGCTTTGACTGAATCAAGGCTCATAGAGACTGGAGCCACATACTGATCGATGTAAGTGTCTGTCTACGTCTCTGCCAAATGACTCCATTAGAAAAACGTACATTCATAGCACGAGGCAGCTTACAACTTCAGCCACATTACTTTGAGTTTGTGTTTGTTGCATTCGCTTTTTTTGACATCTTGTTAGATTACTGCTCTTCTGTTGCTTTCTGTACCTGCCATGTGCAACACAACATAAACATCTTTAGGAGTCAAACACACACTTTAATCTGAATGAAAGTGCAGTGAGCACTGTTCTTCCTGAGCACTGGGCACATGACCCCCCTCATCCCCAACTGAAGCCATGAGGATAGAGTTAATCTTATAGTGTCCAACAATGGAAAGCATGTAACTGAGTACTTTTACTCATAAGGTTTACTGAGTTACAGTTCTGATCTAATCTGTTTAGGTATCATAAGTTACATATACCTCAGTTCCAATGTTCCCTCTAATTTTTCATGTGTCTGAGCGAACACATTACTCTCTGAGTGGTCTCTTGGACCACTGTGAGCAACAGCAGACGTGTGCACTGTGGTCACGCCAGCATCGAATCCATCCAAGTTACATGGTTTATTAAAATAATCAAATTACAGCATTTATGTTTGACTACTTTTAATTAACTGCTTTAGCCCACTTACAATGAAAATTAAAAAAACAAATCTTGTTCATGACCTGTGTAGCATGTTAACACTATTGGAAGTAAAAAGTAACTTGAACTCCAATTTTGAAAACAAAACTTTCTTCTTTTAAATAAAGCTCTGATTTGTATTATGAGTATGAGTCTGTGGTCTGGGAGAGAGTCCTGTAACTCTGTCTGCAAAATACAGTAAATAATGACCAATGTTGGGCAGTTAATTATTTAGTTACTTCTTCAAAAAAGTAACTGAGTTATGCGAACAACGAAGTTTTTTGCAGCTGTTTACCTAAAAATGCAGCCAAGGCATTTTTTAAACAAACATTTCAAACTCTTTACAGAACAATCAGCTGTTCTGCATCAAATCTGATGCCACACAAATTATTTGTGCCACTCCAGAAAATTATTTCTGTCCACTATGAGATAAAGGAGAACAACAGCCTGATACCTGCAGGCCTGACAACAGGAGATGTATCACTCCTGTAACACCTGTAACATTCAGTAGTTGCCTCATTGTTCTGACACACACAACAAAACTACTGACTACACTACACACTAACTACACAAGATTTGCGCTAAACGTCGCAAATCTCTCACATCTCAAAACACCGCCGTCACTCCTAAAACTTCCACCTTCCTAAACAATAAATGCCATGTTGCCATATCATTTTTTGATTGGTCGACATGGTACATTTTTCGACGAATAGGAAAGGCTGGGGTTTTTTGATTGTGTTTTTGCTCACAGGCTTTCCAGTGTTTTTCTTATAAAACGCAGTTTTTACTGTTTCTTCCTGCAGTAAATATAAACAACGACAGTATTCAGGAAGAAAACCAAACATTGCAGATATTTTTATCATAACTCTGGTTTTACGTGGCCGATCAACACAATTTAAAAACTGCTATAAACTCCACACTTTTTCCGTCAATTGTTCCGTTCCGTGCCCTGTTGAATCGTGATCTGGTGACTGTGGAGATCACTTGAGTACAGTGAATTCCCTGTCATGTTGAAGAAGCCATTTTAAAACAGTCTGAGCTTTGGGACACCTTATCCTCCCAAGAGCAGCCATCAGAAGAAGGTTAACGGGATTTACATGGTCAGCAACAATATTTAGGTATGCTGTGACTTTTAAACGATCTAAATTTGTTACTAAGTGGCCAAAATATCTGATCCATCCAGATATCAAGACTCATGATACCAGGGGACGTTTTTCCAATATTTTATTGTCCAATTTGGAGAGCCTGTGTGAACTGCAGCCTCAGTTTCCAGTTCTTAGATCACAGGTGTTCCACCTGGCGTGGTCTTCTGCTGTGTGTAGGTCAACTTTTCATGTAACAAATCTGTATTAACACTCAAAGCTTCATGTCCATGAAATTATGTGTGTGTTTTTTACAGTTTTTGTACATTAGATGTTGCTCCGATTTTAAACTATTTAATATAATAAAATATTTATAATATAGATATCTTGTTCTTGGCTCCCTTTCTAGGCAACCCATGTAAAACATCTGGAACTGCCCCTGCTAAGGACTAACTTTCTGTGAGGTTCTTGAGAGAAAAATACAGTTGTTAAAGTCCTGCTTCAGATTCAATTCAGTTGATTTTTAACATCCTAAATCATAAGAAAAAAGCTATTTTCCTCTGTAGCCTTCAACAGGGGCCAGAGAAAATTCTTAACTTTAGACAGTTGGTTTGGTAGTGTGAGCACTGCTGCACCACAAACATCACTCATCCTAATGTTGCAGTCATCCTGTGAACTCATTCTAGCAGCATTAGCATCCAGGCACTCTGACACATCTGCTGACAGTTTATGCTCTGACTTTTCTCTTAGTTTGCCTTTCTCCCACCAGACTAACAGTAATCATGCTACTAACTAATACCTTTTAAATAAACATTGTATGCTATACAATAATAAAACCTTAATGCCCTGGGCATGTGCCCACTTTTCCCATGCAGTTATCTGTCTGTGTAAACACTGGATATTAAATGATATTAAATCTTCCACTACATAGGCAGCCAGATGAGATAGTCAGTTGAAAGAGATTGTTGCATCTCTTGTATTAAAACCAAATAAACCCTTCGGTTACATCTTGATTGCAAATATAAAAAGAAGAAAACTGTTTCTGCACAAATGTTTCTGAACCAATCTGTACTGTATATGGTTTTGCATTTATGCCAAAAGTGGCAGGAGGACACAGAGGGGGGTAATGTGACATTAGACTGAATCATCAGACTAGTGAAGAGCTGGGTAATTTTAGATTTTAAACTCTTCCATAAACTTAGTTTATCTAAACTTTGTGATTAATTTCCCTTAAATGCATGCTGTGGCTTCTTTGTGCTCAGTTTATGTGTAGGGTTTTATTTAGTGCCTCTTTACAGATGTTTTAAGTGTGTCTTTTTGTGAGTGTTTGGTACCTCTTTTTGGTTATTTTAAGTCTCTCTAATTGGGTTTCTTTGTGTCTCCTTTGTTATTCTAATTAGCTATTTTAGGTCTATTGTTGTAGAACTGGGTCATCACCTTACAGTATAAAGTGCCTGAGGCGATTGCTGGTGGTGGGTGGGTCGATCCAATCCATGTGTAATGAGATCGATACTTTAGTTTCTGCATGCACTGCTGCAAAGGGGCAACCTGGCTGCCTGTGTAAGTGCCGCTGCTTTCAAGTGTCACAGCGCAGAGCAGCCACAGTTTGGTCCTGTCACGTGTCTCAGCAGCGCTAGGCAAAGAAGCAAGCATGTTCAGCTAGCCAGGCTGCCCAGCAGCGCAGTATGGCAGAGAGTATCCAGGAACATGATGGTGGTAACAGTAATATTTTAGTTATCTTCAGCATTGCTGTAATTTTTAAAGTGCAGCAGGCTAATTCTTATTTTAATCAACTAAAAAAGTATAAATTACATTGAGACCTTGATATAATTGAATTAAAGCAAACATTCCAATTATAATATGGCTCAGATTTGATTGAATGTAATTACCCCTTTGTGTTAACTGTGAAACAGATACAGTATGATTATTATATTTAAACTACAACTAGATGTGCTACAGACTTACTCATTATAGTATTTCTGTCCTGGGTTTTAACTCATTAATAACTTAAAGGAAAAATCCCCCCAAACACTTAAAGGTCATGAAAACCCATTCACATTTAGCAATGGTGATGCATCTATGTTAATTACTAAAAAGTATCCGTATTTTGTATTTACTCGGTATCGGATCAATACCAAATCTTAGAGTATTGCACACCACCAGCGATTGCTTTGATGTGGCACTATCGAAATAAAATTAAATTGGATTATTTTTTGTCTGTAGTTCTTTCACGTCTCTGTGGGGGTTTTGGATCTCTTATTTTCCGTTTGGTGTCTCCTTGTGGTTAATTTGTATCTTTTTTCTGTTTGTAGTTATTATGTATATCTTTGGGTTGTTTAGAGGCTCTGTGGCTACTTTCTCTTTTTTTTGCTTTTAAGTCTCTTTTTGATTATTTTACATCTCTTTTGTGATTGTTTTGTGTCCCTATTGCATCCTATTTTGTCTCATCTGTTATTTTGTGTCTATGTTTTATGCCACTTGTGATTGTTTTGTATCTTTTTGCGGTCCTTTTTTATTCACAGCTCTCAGAGTGACTTTTCAGTAAGAAACAAAAATCCAAGGCCGAAGAACATCTTGGACCGCCGCACAAATATCCAGCACTCCGTTAAATCCATTTTGTGGTTTGCCTTGCAACAAACTATTCTCCTATGAATGGAGCAGTGGGAACAATGGATTCTTCATAATGGACAGACTACAATGATGAAAGCCGTTACAGCGAGATCAGTCAAAGCGATGCAGTCAGAAAAGTCTGCAGCAGGCAGATTACCTTATCTCGTAATAAATACTCCAGTTGATTGGCATTGGTGGCAACAGATCTAATTTGACAAGGGTCAGCTCAGAACAGCCCATCTGAGAGACTTATCTGGCCTATTCATGTCTGTGCCGAATTAGTTTTTTGGTAACACATAATGAATAATGAAAATAATGAAATCAGGGTTTGTTTTATATTTTATGACACATTCATAAATGAATAGTCAGTATGCTTAACAACTGAAGTGCTTCTTTAACAGCAGTAATACACTCAGTGAGGACTTCATTAGGAACGCTGTACTAATACTAATGCACTGAACCTCTCTTGGCTGTCAAAACAACCTAATTTCTTGGTCTGGACAAGATGTGGGAAATGTTTATTTGAGATTCGCATTATTTCTGCAGGTTTGTTAGCTGCACTGTTATGATGTGAATCCAGCACATCCCAAAGGGACTTTTGTAATTGGTTTCAGAGCTGGTGACCAGGAAAGAGACAATTCTGTGTATTTTGATACTGGAAATAGCCACTGAAAGATGGCAAACTGTGGCCGTAAATGGACTCAAATCGTCAATAACAACACTGAAAACAACATTCAGTGTGCTATGGAAACTTTCCACACCATTACACCACCAGCAGCAGACTTTACACAGCACAGGTTGTATGCCAACCTGCAGGCATAAAAAAGTAATCATTTCCTTTTCATCGCCGGTAGTTGCACTTCCTCCCTTTGTTTCCGTTTAAGCAAATTTTTTACTCAGCATATATGCTGAAATCTAGTGTATGTACTTCCAAGTTCTTGACAGATTGTCTCCTGTACTCTGAATTCTCTTCTGCATTGCAGCATCTTTTCGCAAATTTTGGCTGTCTTCTGTTTGGGCTTTTTTTGTTTTGTTACTTTTTTAGTCTTTTGTTTCATATAAAAAAATTCCATATAAAAGCCACCATTCGGTTGTCAAGGGATGACATATAAACCCTGCTTCCGGGTCCAAATTACACTATGTTTATTAAGGCTGTTGTCATTTTAACGTGTTTTAATATTTTGTATTTTGTTCTATTTAATCTGAACAAGCCCTTAAAAATAGTCAGTGATCACTGTTGGCCTCTCTCAGTTTTTATTACTGCCATTCATCTGCAGCACATTTTAAAGCTTTGTTTTTAAAACACAGTTTGCCAGACACCAAATATTTGAACAGGTCAGAAAAGCATCACTCTGAGGCTAACAAAGACTTGAATGAGTACATGAAGCTGAAGATCAGGAGGTTTTTATAATGAGTAATCCAAATCATGCAGCAATATATAAATGACTAACCTCGTATTTTGGATGGATTATCTCAGATGCTGTCCTGATGAAGTTTGGTCTGTTATCAGCATGTTTTTCCTGTCGTGTGATTGCATTCGTCGCTACCCATCTGGGGCTCTCATATTTAATTGATTGGAAAAAAAAAATGAATCCTCCAGCTTCACTCTGCAAAAGTGTTTTTAATATCCTAACCATAGCTCTTTAGCTAGCCAACACGCAGCGTACCATTATATGCCAGCTGGCCCAACTTCAGTAACCCTACAAACGTCCTTGCTGCTTAATTTTCCTTCTTCATTTTATCCAAAGTGATAGCAGAGCTGTATATTTTAGGCTTTCAGAAATCCCTCATAGTATATCATATTTAGATGGAAACTGGAAGCTAACTAAATGCTAACTTCTGTTCATGGATGCCTGGATGTTAAACTTTATTGATACACCTGGTAGAACAGCCACACTGATCATTTTATTACAAATGAAGGAATTTAGACAGTTTTAAACTCTCGATGACGGCTAATGATGTCAGATTTAAGAGGCAGATGAAAAAGATAATATGAATGTCGCCATCATGACATCATCCATTGGTGTTTGAAGCCCCGAGGATTTTTGCCATCATCATCTTTGTGTTGAAACTTGATGTGAGCATAATCTAAATGATCCTCATTTTTGAAACTTAGAATGACCAACATTTATAAAATTGACTCCTTTTTCTCAGTATGCCTCGAAATTTAATGTCTGTGGGGTTTAACGTTTGGCAGCAGCCTCAAGTGGCTATTAGAGGAACTCCAGCTTTGGGTCAGTCCCATTACAGGCTGTGCATTCATGCTGCTAATACCAAACTTTAATGCTAGAAGGTGAGCCTGTGCCCACTGCAGACTCACATTTGTTTTTTCTGTTTTTCTCTGAAGGAAGGGGGCTGAACACCTCTGAACTCTGGCATCAGCAAAGAGTGTCCATCCAAACAACTGCTGCTCATCCATCTTTCTGACCGAACTCTCGCAAACCAGCCTATCTGCTGCCAGCAGTCATGCCAGAATCATGTTAACTGAAGGAAGGTTTTATGCTGTGAAGCCCTGCCAAATGACTGGCTGACTACTGGTCCTGATAAAGTGCTTTGTGAGGGAATATTCTGTTGACAGCAAATGTGGCTCTAAAAACTGGATAGTTTGTCTTTTCAATCAAGAGTTTATTGTGGAGGAAAACAAAGAGGAACTATGAAGAGTCCCAGTAAGTGAATCACAGAGCAAAAGGTTATAAAAAGACAATGATCCTGACTCACGAGGTCTAAGATATATCTGATTTATTGCACAGAAAAATCCACCTCCGCACACTCGATGACTTGTTTTTGTCTATTTGCAGATTTTGCCATTTGTTCCACATTAAAGTTGACCTATGGGCCTCAATTGCATCTGGACTCCTGGAATAAAGTTGCTTCTCATGAGTCACAGCTTAAATTAATTCACATGAATCTTATGCTGGACCTTCGTGCTGCCCCTCAGTTCATCCTCTCCCTTCAATAAGACCTTTTAGACATGGACTGTGTTTTACCATCATCATCTTGGTGTTTGGTGACTAAGAATCTTTTGGCACTGAGTCTTTATTGACTCTAATGAGGACCTTAATTTAGGAAATGTGTTAAATAAGACGTAAACTGGTAAGAACGTGTTTATTGAGGTCATGGAGCGAAGGAGCTGGAGGTCTGATGACATACTGTATACTTCTGTAGTGTATGACTATGTCGACATCGTTTTTAAGCCTTTTCACTGTATTTTTCCTACAAGTCAGGGAGCTGCACTGAGGTGCTTGGTTTCTGGTTATGACAGAAGCATCTCTTTCGTAATGACAGTAGAGTGGAAAAGTGGAAAAAGTGACACATATTGTTAAAATTACATTTATTTGACCTCAGCTATCTTCTGCTGATGAATCATTGCATGCAAAAGTTCTCAGAAAGTACTTATTTGCACTTAAAAAAGGGGAAAATGTTATCATTTATTATTCAGCAGTTTTACAGCCTAGAGCTTCTTGGTTAAATCAGACTGCAGGTGGCCCAGGAACTATAATACGTTTGACACCCCACAACAGTATGTCCGATCCAGGAGGAGAAGCGTAGTGTTTAAAGCAGTCTAAAGCATGAAGGTCATTAGCAGTTTCTTTATTAGTGTTAGTGTGGAGTTTTATTGATAACATCTTTTTATAATTATTTCCCAGGGTCACCCAATTTCTCCTTGTCTGTCTTTGTTTCCTTGTTTCTTTGCTTTAGTTCCCTTGTTTCTTCTCAGTTATTTTGGTAACTTCCCCCTTTCTCAGTTTACTCAGTTTGCAGATTCTTGTAGATCTGTCCTTCCTCTTCTCAAGTCTTAATCTCACTCCTCTAATAAAAAAGAATCCTCAGAGAAACAGTTGACGTCCTGAAACAAAATTACTGAAACATTAACTTTTTAGACCTTCCCGTCAGCGGTTGAATGAAAAATTCGACTTATTTACTGTATATCCTCCAAAAGTATTACTTTTCATAATGAAATAGATAAATTAAATTTACTGTGTAGCATATCTTCTGCCTCGTAATATCTTTATCACTGTTTTTTATTTATCCGAAGTGTCCACAGAGCTCCACTGTTGTCCAACAGCTTGAAAACTGTGTAAAATTGTCCTTTATTACCACAGCCATACACTCCATACACCGTATGGTTGAAGGAAATAAAAGAAGCAACATATCAGCTGCTTAAAGTGCCTGTCTCTTTCTGCTTCCTCCTTTTTCTGCTGAATCAGAATTTCTTTTTTGAAGAACTGAACATTTATAAACTTTTTAGGACTTATGTCAGTCTTTCTTTAAAAATAGAAAACTTGTTGCTGTCGAGGCTGAAGGAGTCCAAAAGTACTGACACACTGAAATATAGCAACAATCTCTGGTGTTTAGAAACGTGACATCCCACTAGATGGGGCCTCATATTTAAAAATGAAAGAAGTCTGCTCTTTTCAAGTGTTGCCTTCATGCAGATGAAAACGTAGCTGATGCTTCATCTCGCTGCTGTGATGTGGCGGCAGAGGAAAGTACATTTTCTCTCCCTCTCCTGTAAAAATGTTTTCACTTTTAGGTTCCTGTGACGCAAATATTTTGCACCTTATTAGGCATGAAATTAAAATAAATTAACCTTTTTTAAAGGTTTTTGGGGCATTACCAGAAAGGCTCATAGTCAAACAACGTCGGGTTATGGGTTCAGTACAGGTTACCATGGAGATCTAACAAGGTTAGACAGCGTGTTTCACATACGTGGATACCCATTATGCTCACTTTGCAGTACCTCCCTGTGTGTTTTCTCTCCCTGAACAACTTTCCTGACAAAGACCTCTTTGATGTAACATCACACCATTTCACTTCACATTGTGCTGAAAATTTCTGATTGTCATTAACAGTTTGTTTTTTTTAAATATCAGTCTTACATTTTGCATCTTTAACTGCTACAATTTCCAGATACGGTGGGCAGTGGTTAGCACTGCTGCCTAAGAAGGTTCCTGTTTTGAGTCCTGGCTTTGGCCCTTTTTCATGTTCTTCTCATGTCTGCGTGCGTTCTCTCCACTTAACGGATGGGTAATCCTCTTACTTACTTCATATTTTTCTTGAACATAAAGGGTTTGGAAAAACTGAGCAAATCCTTGCACTTATGGAGTGGTGCATTGATAACAACTTGGAACAGAATGTCAACTAAACCAAAGAGATCATCGTTGAAATCCGAAGCCAGCATAGCTGCACACTACATGTTGTCAACAACACCACAGTGGAGGCTGTCGTACAGATAACACATATCCTGTCCTTGTCACAGCAGCATCTGCTCTTTTTGTGCTGATAGAGAAGAAATGACCTACCCTGTGCATATCTGTGATGTCGGGACGGTTAACTGGAAGTCCCTGCAGCGCGTGGTGACGACAGTGATGATCATTGGGTCTTCTCTTTCCACAGGATCTGCAGCGAATCACTAAACATGCCCCCAAACCACCAGCGCTACAAATGACTGGACTGCTCCATGTAGTCAAAACGAAGCTTTACAACAGAGAAATCTAACGTGCAATGGTTATTCTTATACTTTTATGTATATGTGCATTCATCTTCTTCTGCTTATCCAATTAAGGGTGGAGGCTGGAGCCTGTCTTAGCACGAGAGGCAGCGTACACCCTCACCAGTCTGTCACAGGGCTAACACAAAGAAACAGGCAACCATTTACACTCATATTCAAACTTACAGCCAACTGAGACTCTCCAATTAGCCCACATGTAACCTCAGTAAGTGCATGTCTGCATGACTCAAACCCAAAACCATCTTACTGTGAGGCTACAGTACGTTATATGTTATGTGTGTGTGTGTGTATATATAACCACTTTGCATATACATATAACAGTATAATACACAGAACCTTTGTTGCACTATTATGAACCAGGCAACATATTTTCATTCACATTTACACTGTCTGGCGTTGCTAGTGGCGTGTTGTGCTATTGGTGCACTTCATAACTCATGCGAAGGCTTTAAAGCTTTTCCAGGACACTCGCGCACATCCAAATGAAAACAGAAAAAAACCCTCATGATTAGGACACATTAGTAACGTCCATGTTGCAGCTGGCTTTCATATTTTTATTTCTAACACAGTGTGCTTCTGTGAAGGCCATTTCATTTTTCATTTTTTCTTTCTTTTTTGTGAACTTTAGTTGTAAAAGTGTTGCAGTGCAGAATACATATTTACAATATCCTCTGTATGAAGTGTGGGTGTTTTAAGCGAAAGCTTCAGCCTACATTGTTCCTGTCAGCAATTTGAGTTCCTCAGATTTAAGTCATTTATGCGTTTTTATCAGCATTCCTCAGTCATTTTTGAATAAACAAATATTTTAATAGCTTAAGCATTAGCTGCTGATCCAATATTCATAAACTGGAGTGCTTCTGTGAAAGCAGTGCATTTGAATGTCTTCTCCACCACCTCAGAAAAATCGCCGTTGTTTTAAATTAAAAATGCCTGATTTCATCCTGTTGATGTTATGACATTATCTTTAGTGGTCACAGCTGCAGTGTTTGTGTAATAACGTGTAATAGCGATAAGGTCATGAATGAGCTGTCTGTTGCTCAATGGGCATTTTACCATGTTTCACATCATCAGACGAGTTGTAAGCGGTGCTGTTGGCTGAGCTCTGGAGCGCCTCCAGTGTCGCTGCTGTGTCTCCGAATGGCAGCGCCGGCCCTCTTTTCACTCTGACTGAGTTTGTTTCCTGTGCAGCCGTCAGTCGCTCTGCACCATCAACAACATGGCCATACGCAGAAAAGATAGCTTCCTCTGGGGAAAAGGTATGCCTATTAATCTTTTACTTTCAATCGTTGTCATAAGCTGCCGCTTCTTTAAAACTAAAAGTGGTTTTGATGATGTTTGTGTTGACTATTTGTGTGGTTTAGTTTAGAACTCAAACTGCTTACAACTGCTGCTTTGAATATCATGCTATTTTCATATTACTTTCGATGCACAATAATGTCTTTGCCTAGGAAGGAAACTGAACTTTTTTACAATGTTATAAAAAAAATTACTTGGACTTAAATTCTGCTTTAGTGGCTGCACTGCACTCAAAGTAACCCTTCTTGTTCAAAAGAGGAAGAAAAGCAGCTATTTTAAGCATGTTGATTGACCACTTCTTTAACCTGTGAAGGGTGAAGGTGTGATATATGAATGTGTGTGAAAATGAGCGGGGGGGGGTTGGGTTGTCAAGACAGTCCACAGAGTTGCATGGCTAATTAATGCATTATCAAGTGTATTTATCCCCATCCTGAAGTGTAACTGATGCTTTCTGTCACCCAACAGCTCCAATCAAACTCCCACCAGAAGCGAGGAGGCAGGGTGAGGCGCATGAGTTTGAGCTGCTGGATGACATTCAGGTACTGCGGTGAATATTTTCCTCTAAGGTCTTTCATTAAAATGCCTCGTTATTCTGCTGTATGCACCCACTCCTAGCAGCCTCGGCAGAGTTTTTCACAGCGCACAAAAGGCCATTCATACATAACATTTAATTGAGATATGAAGGATTTGAAGGCTGCTTTATAATAGCCGACAAACTGACCATGAATCATTGAGTCTGCGAGTATCTGTGATGTAACACCAAACCTTGGTCTTTCTCTAACGTCACTGCCTTCTTTCTTGCAGAAACTCAGATTGGAGATCAATCACGTCATGCCTAAAATCCACAGCCCTGAACTGAAGGAGCAGAAGTGAGTATGAGGACAAGCATTCTTATAGCAGCTATTCTCTGAGTCAGCATGGCTTCTTCCTCTTGTTTAAGCGACACTTTGATTCAGCTTAGTCTCCTACACCACACATAATGCTCAGTCGCACAGCCACCTTTACTCAGATTTGCATTTGACCAAGTCAGAAGCAGGGGCATTTCAGTGTGATGATGCACTGCACAAGCCTGATAAACAAATCGGATTAACTGTTTTAGGTTGTTAGTGTTAGGTTTACCACCAATTAGACCAGGATGCCACTTTTCAGACCAACCATTCCCATATTTAGAATCCCAAAGCCCACTATGTAATCTGTAAATATTCTGTGGCCCAAACATTTAGTTGCATCTCTAAGTGATACTTTTGTCACATCAGGGAAACCCTTTGCTTTTAAATAAGAATATAACCACAATACAACTAGCTGGCAACCAGCTGACAACCATTAGTTTTTCAATCTCACACAAGGATTTTCCATTGGAAAACTGCTCTCAGCTCCTTTTCTCCCAGGGAATATTTTCCTGATGAGCTCATTAGTTGATAATTTCAGGTCATCTTGTATTTATTTGTGATTGATGAGTTATTCGCCAAAAAAAAGCACAGTTTCATCATCAGATTCAGCTCTTGTTTTAGCTAGCTGGTAGTTCAAGAAACCCAAAAGCTCAAATTGCGACTTCATAAAGAGATTTCGCAAACTGTTGGCTGGTGTAGCTACGTCCATCGTTTACACGATATAAAATGGTTTCATTTTTATTTTTGCTTTTTGTTGGAAATATTTAATTAGAATTTTTTTACAGTGATTAAAACAACCTTTACCGACTCATATGCAGTACCTAAACCACCCTACAGGGGGCTGTGGTCCACACATTGGGACTCACTAATAATACTGGACCAAAATGAACGTGTATATGCCTTTAACATCACAAACGGAGAGGTATTTTATAACCTATATGCTGGTGGTGGCCTTGAGCAGTCAGGAGGGGCAGGGGCCCTCTGTTTAATTTGCTTGTCAAGCCTTTTCACTTGACACTTGCAATCACTTTCTCCATAAATTGTTCCACAAAGAGCAATTTTTACTGCTTTCCTTTTAAAACAAATCCACACAGTTTAATTCAGGTACTTCGCATCTGTGCTACCCTTTATTTTAACCTTTTACCCATTATTTTGCTAAATGTTTCAAAAGTTTTTAGTCATCTTTGGAGGCTGGTAATTAGAGACAATGTGTTTTGGAGGAGACACTGTGATCCGGCACGAACTGAAGCACCAGCTGTAATGAAACAAAGTTAATGAGCACGCTTACAGTCACAGAAATTTGGAGAGAAAAATGTCTTTTGACACTATGGGGAGTCCTTATTTGGAGTTTCTGCTTTTTGCTGTTGCACTTATGAGGCGATAATAGTCTAGTGTGACACTACATTTACACATAGCTGCATTACTGGCATCGCAACCTCAGTTTCTGAGTACTGCTGCACGCACGCCACAAAAACACCGACCACTTATCACAAAGCGCTCGTTATCGGAAAGTAGTTTGGAGTGTGATAAATGAATTCACAGAAAAAATGATTTATTTTAACTTGAACATTGATCAGTAACAAAGTTAACTTTTCATTGTCTTTTATACCAATATATGTATTATTTATGTTTAGTAAATCAAAAACTGCTGAAGTAAAGGAAACCAAACATCTGCTCCTCATATTCAACACGAAAAAAAAAAGGCAAACACAGCCCTCAGTTCAAAATAAACAACAAAATGAGCTACAAAACTTTATGATTTATAACATTACAACATTTTTTGTCTTCTGTTGCAGTAAAAATGTTGCGAGGAACAGGAAATTCCTACGTGGGAAAAAGAAATTTAACATGGACTCCAAAAAAGTGAGTTGATATCATATTTGTGTGTACACATTTTCATACATTAAGGAAAGATTTTTAATTTAATCTACAAAGTAAGACAATCCTTTGTAAGACTTTTTTAAAAACTCCATATCTTCCAGTGACAGTGACAGGAGCAAACAAAGAAGCTAGGTGTTGCTATAGATGGATTTCTGTAGTCGCCTGTAGTTTATATGGGAGATACCAGTCTGAAGCACGCACTAACTACTCACTGAGCAGAAATAAAACTTGAAAAAGTGTGACATGAGTGCGACATGAGCTGAAAATAAACATCTGTGAACATTTAATTAGCAATCCACTAGTCAGACCAAACCAGTTGCAAGGAGGTTTTCACCAACTAACCCTTAACATCACATGGTCAGTGGTCACATGACTGCAAAAAACATCAGAGCAAGAAAGTCTGTTTAGGTGGAGGTCCAGACAGATGGATGGGTCAACCAAACATCAGTATATGCTATATTTCTGTTTTAAGTCATCCTCAGTGTTTCTTTTACAAACTAAATTGTAGTAAAAGGGTGTCAGTGCTGTTTCTGTTAAAGTAGCCTCAGATATTGATGTCACTTTTATCATGATGTCATGTAAGAATTATAATGAAGGTCCTGCAACTGTAACCAAGTAGTTATTTTAACCTTTGACTCCAATAACTTTACATTAAAACGCCTAATTTATGTCTTAAAATAAAGACAAGTACCAAGGGTATATGAAGGGGAAGCTATCCAAACGGACAAACAATAATTTTTCTTGAAAAGGTCAGTATTTTAACACGAGAGTCTGTGGGGACTGATTTGAAGCCACCTTCAAGTGGCCATTAGAGGAACTAAAGGCACATCTTGGGCTTCATGTACAGGTTTGTCTTTGTGCCTAAGCCTTGACTAGGTTTGTTAACATAATAGTTTCTATTTTTCAGCATTTTTAAACTTTAATTTTTAGCAGCATATCAGTGCCTCATCCAGTAACCCAACCATTGTGGGTGGCACAAGCATTATCCAGTAGGATAAGGGGAGGAGCCAACACCTGTAGGGTCACTGTTCATGAGCTGTATACCTGTAGATTATACATAAATGGTGCTATTTCTTAGTGCATACTTTTATATTTACTTCTGACATGCACAGTGTTGTTTATTTCAAGAGATTAAAGGAAACTTTGTTAGTCACAGTAAAAGTTTTAATTCTACTTTCACTCACTTCAACATCTCTGTATCAGAAGGTCAACAGCAACACGGTAACAGATATCTCCACACGCAGCGGATGTCGAGTTGAGAGATGTGTATGTGATGCTCAGAAGTGCAACCAGTGCACAGGCACAGACGCACAACATGAGCAAAAGCGAGAAAAACCACATCCTGTTCCCTGAAGTGGGGCAGAGACGCCACTTCACCACTGCGACCTCCATCTTTTTCTTTTTCTTTTTTTTTGCTTCCTTCCTTTCTGGGTCTTCAGCTCAGAGCTGAGTGTCTGCAGGCCTGAGTGCAGAGCGGGCTCAGGCCTGCAGACAAGTGGGTGGATAACACGCTTATAGTCTTCTTGGGGTTAAGGGTGCTAAGTGGAATTGATTTGGTTAGCAGGAGTATGCACTCAGAATTAAGAGTCATATTTTGAAGAACTGTCTCTAAGTACCTTTTTGAGATGCAGCAATAACAACATGCGGTATTCATTCAACCCTTCACATCTTGTGTGCTGGTGCTTGGTGGTGACCGTGACTTAAAAGGAGAAGAGGAAAACTTTTTTAAAGTGTGATACGACTAGGTTAGAATTAGCAGCACTGACAAGAAGAACTAAAAGCCGTGGCCAAAACTTAACACGAAGCTTCCTGTCGCTTAATTTGCCTTCTCGATGAAAACACACCACAGACATTTAATTCACTGATTAAAAATTTGTCCTCCTAGTTTTCAAATTCATTTCTTACATGTCTGACTTTCCATTTCCCCCCTTGCTTCAGGGTGTCCAGTACCTGGTTGAAAATGGCCTTCTCGAATGGCGGGCAGAGTCTGTGGCAGAGTTTCTTTACAAAGAGGAGGGGCTCAATAAGACCGCCATAGGAAACTTCTTGGGAGAAAGGTGGAGTATTAGTATAAGTTTCCCTGCTCCTTCTTTAAAGTTGTGAGATTTAACTAAAAAAAACATTAACGTGTGTGCTGAACTTACTAAGCAATTTAATGAGAAACTGCAGCAGGTTACTTTAGACCAATTTATGTAGGTACGTTAAAAAGCCACCAAGATTCACTTTTCACCAGTTTTCCACCCACATACATGATTGGTTTCAGTTTGCACACTAAACATAAAACCATATATCCACCTCTCACAATGGAGTGTTTTTTTGTTTGGGTTTTTTTGTGGGCTGTAGTGTTAGGGGGTTGGAGGGTATCATTGGGGGGGGGAGCTGTTTTGAAAGCACCATTTGATGGTTTCAATGTTCCATTAAATATTTTCCAGTGATGTGTGAAAACATTTGTTTGCCCAAAATTTGACATTTTTGTATTGTAGTGCACTCTGTAGACAGACAACCTTTTTCCAAAGGTTGGAACCATTTGTCAAAAACTCCTCTTTAAGATTTTACATAACACGAGATGGTCCTTTGCATATCTTAAAATGAAATAAATACAACCTCAGATGAACAACAGCATGAGACACATTGCACAGTGTCATTGTTTATTTAACAAATACTGAACCAAAATGCAGAAGCAACGTCTGAAAAACTGAAAAAGTGCACAGCATGATTCAGTATTTTGTAAAACCAATTGTTTATCAGATCGCTTTCTGTATGTCACATCAGCGTGAGAGAAACGCAGCCCACTCTTCTTTACACAGTTGTTTCAATTCATTGAAATTCGCAGCATTCGTTTACGCAAAGCTCCTTTAAAGTCTCACCACAGCATTTCAGCCAGGTTGAGCTGTGGGCTTTTGCTGGGCCATTGCGACACCTTGATTCTTTTGTTTTTCAGCCATTCTGTCCTGATTTGCTGCTGTGTTTGGTATCATTGTCCTGTTGACCCAGTTTGGGACGAAGCTTAGACGAGGGACTAATAATAGAATAATTTGGTTTACAGAGGATACATTTAAAGACTGCAAGGTCCCCAAATCATCACCCCTCCTCTACTGTGCCGACAGTTGTTATTAGGTGTTTGTGCTAATATGCTAATAATGTGCATTATTCGGTCATGTCTTGTGGTTTATTCCAATCCAACTTTGCAAATCTAAATGACGCTGCCACGTCCTTTTTACAGAGAAGATGCTTTTTCCAGGCACCCCTTCCAAACAAGCCATACTTGTCATGAACTTTAACCTTTAACCTACCTTTTTGTATTTCTTTGATCATTGTACCTGACCTTACAAGATGTTCCCTGATAGGAGGATTGTAGCATTGTAGGAACACAAACCTGAATGCTCCAGACTAGCATACTGCTTTTATAGTTTATTATCAGCTTATCGAGTGTAATTCATTAGAAATGCCTGGAAAAGGTGTACTTAGTTTGAAAATGTTCTTATTCACATGACTTCGTGACTTTCATGTATGTTGTGAAACCAGTGTGCTCTGACGGTAAATGTGTATTCTATATTTGAGCCTCATTTTGAGGGTTGTGGTTTTCATTATTCAATTATCTTTCATTGTTTTGGTTGTCACACAGGGAGGAAATGCACCTGAAGATACTGAAAGCGTTTGTTGGTCTGCATGAGTTCTCAGACCTGAATCTGGTGCAAGCACTGAGGTTTGTGAAAGGAAGCTTGGAGTGTTGCAGCAGTTTTACCTTTAGTCTTGCTTTCGTCCTTATTATGAAACCCTCCTCCTTCTTACCAGCCCGTGTGTGTTGTTTTTCTTTTTCTTCCACCTTTGCAGGCAGTTTCTGTGGAGCTTTCGTCTCCCAGGAGAAGCTCAAAAGATTGACAGGATGATGGAGGCGTTTGCAGCTCGCTACTGTGGCTGTAACCCCGGGGTCTTCCAATCCACAGGTACAAGCACAAAGAGGCTGATTCATTTTCCCACACACTCCAATTAAAACACACATTTTTGCTTCTGTAATTACAAAATTCTATACAAGACTCATCACCTGCTAAGAAAAATCTGCTTTTCTTTTTGAAAAATAAACCCAAAGCCAGAGAAACATCTCAGGCCTCCCTGATTAGAGTTAACAGATTATCCAATAAAACTTTTTTTGGCCTAAGCAGCTGTCAGCTGCGTACACTCAAGAAGGTGATGAAGAAAGCTAAACTGTGGTTTTCTGTTACAGACACCTGCTACATCCTCTCTTTCGCCATCATCATGCTCAACACAAGTCTCCACAACCCCAACGTGAAAGACAAACCCACTCTGCAGCGATTTGTTTCCATGAACAGAGGCATCAACAACGGCGAGGACCTGCCCACTGAGCTGCTCACGGTCAGCTGGCTTCATTATTTCATGGCTTTGTCAGGCCCTGCTTGTACAGTCAGGTGATAGAAAAACCAAGGCGCTGACTGGTGACAGCATTATAGTTTACTCTAATATCCTTTAAATGTATTGCAGAAGTACTGCAATGCTCCTTGGTCAGGGTGGTTAACTGACTGCAGGGCATTTCTTTCATCTCCTTACGTAGCTTACCCTTACTTCTTTAGTGACACCAATAATCTCTGATGGGTTTCCCCAGTAGTACATCATTCTTGCGCAGTGAAATGCAGTTATACCTTAAATCACCCTTCGTGTTACAGTGTTACCTCAGGGTAAAGTTATGTTATTTTCAGCACTGACTGGAAGCAAGTTTGAACAGAAAATGTAATAGTTGCCTAAAAGTGGCTAGGCAGTAGATAATTTGAAAGTAAAGTAATGACGCAAATTAATGGTTGATATATTGGTTAAAGAGACATACTAACTGTTTGTTAAAAGAAAAGATAGCACTTGAAATAGCTAGCTAAAATTAATAATATACTTCAGAAATCATTTAAAATTAACAGCAGCAATTTGTTTGCTAATTTTGTGTATACTAAGAAGAAACCACACTCAATTAACATACTTTAAATTATGACCAGTTGAATTGCTAAAAGTATAAATAAACTACATTTATGACAGAATAGCAGATAAAAACTTGGAACAGTTATTAGCAGTGTTATTTAGTTAATAACATGATTAAGTATCACCATCAGTTTAACTAATGTGCTAATTTAATATTAGTTTTGGAAAAACAGCTAAAGTTAAGCTAACACTGGATTTGTTCAAGCATACTGTAATATTTAAGCAGTTAAAATGCTTGGCTAATAACATGACTAAATAAAATTAGCGACAAAAATATGGCTAGTAGTTAAATGTTAGCTAACAGTTGAAGTCATTAGCTAACAGAGCAAAGCTGCTAGCTAAACGTTGCAGATTACTGGTTGAAATTAGTCACTTCAAGGTCAAGGTTCTTTATTTGTCACATGCATAGTTATACAAGTATAACACAC